>NW_010185342.1:0-782 GCF_000695765.1 Mesitornis unicolor | reverse complement strand
TCCTGCTGGCACCCGTTTGATTTAACCAACCATGATGTACAATATAGCCCCAGTGAATATGGTTTCTGTAGCAAGATTCACATCCATAAGATTATGTCAGAGCTTAATTCCTGTTTGAATGATTTATTTCAGCAATCTCTTAGGTGCCTGTATTAGAGCTAAGGACCAAGATGGTTTGTTGAATTTATTGTTAGATATTTTATTCTTGTCAGACATATATATGGCTGAATCTGACTGTAATTGATGAGGTAGGAAACCACTGTACTCCCTTACTCGCACATTGTGAGAAGACATCACCTGCTGTCAGTCATCAAAGGTATGAAAAAAGCCAAAGGTATGAATAAGACCATCGGTCACACACACACAGAACTTTTTCTGCTACTTGGCTAGGCAGGAATAGGCAATCTTTAGCTTAGTTCCTTTATCTTCATTTGCACAAATAGCAGCCATTAACCAAGGAGTGAATTCAATCAGCTTGTCTCCAATGAGAGATAAAGTTGAAACCATCTGCTAGTTCTTAAAAGCAATGAGGCAAATTTTATTACAGCGTAATTTGGTTACTGTTGCCCTTGTTTCAGTTCACACATTGAAGGCTTTATCTTCTGAGAAGTCTTGTCTAAGGTCCAACAGAAGACTGGTATGTCCAATGCACTGTCTGTAAATGCCAGAAAAAAACATGGAACTTCTGGAATTTGTTGTTAAAAAGTGGGATACCAGTCTTTTGGGTCAGGATTAACATATGTGGATAGGAGTCAGTCTGACCTCGGTGCTGGGGAAAGTCA
>NW_010185341.1:7283-8533 GCF_000695765.1 Mesitornis unicolor | reverse complement strand
TAAAAAAACACATAAATTCAAACATTTAACATACACACTTTATGTAATCTATCAACCAGTATCTTATATCCCTTTCTTCTGGACCACAAAAAGTAAGACTTGTTCAGAAAACCAGCGACTGGCCCTTTCTCACAACACACCGAGGGTGCAGGGGCATCGCATGCCTCGCGTCCGCCAGCCGGCAGAGCACCCTCTGAAACACTTCTGGGGAGAGCGTGATAATATTAAAAAAAATAAATAAAAATCTATTTGAGAAAAGCAGATGTGAACTGCACCTAAACGTGACATGAAGGGGGATCTCTGCTGCACAACCCCGGACTGGCAGGGACCAGGCTCGGAGGTGGGATTGACCAGGCCCCTGACCACAGCCAAAGTCAACGGGAGCATTTCCCATCTATTTTGTTAGAGCCAAAACCCCCCAATTTCTCCTCCTTCTTATTCAAGGGCCCGAAGGCAAAAAGAGTGAGAGCAGAAACCCCATGGCTCCATTTGCTAAGTCAAAAAGGTGAGGAGAGGCTGGGCTCTCTCTTGAAGATTTGAGCCACAAATCTTCACGCCCAGGTAGCCACAGAGAGGAGCAAACTCCGCTCTCAGCCACACAAGTGCTGTTTATTAAGGACAGGGGAAACCAGCACCGCTCCTCTTGAGGTCAGAGATTTTCTTTTCGTATTGCTCAGTATCTTTCAGTACAGGCAGGGAAACTGCACTGCAGAAAAAGCACTCTAATTAATGAAAATCCTCTGATTAAACTTTTTAACACCCATAATCATGGAAGTCTTGCTGGTTCTCCTGAACCTGTGCATTTTTCTCTGTTAGCCTGAAAGTATAAAATGGCATTTTTTCCAGCTAGAAATACCTTCAGGGAGCTATGAAGCCAAACCCCAATTATAAACCTACCTACCACAAAGAAATCGGTTTTGTCCAAAAAGGGAAAAAAGCAGCATTACAGAAATGCTGAGGCTAAATCCAGCATGGCAATTATTTCAGTTCTGAAATAGGCTTAGCATAATCAAAGCAGCATTTTTAAGAACTTATTTCAAAATTAAAGTGAACCCCATCTATTCAAACAGGACATAGGCAGGCAAAAAGCAGAAACAAATGAAAGAAGGGCAAAGAAGGGTAAAGCGGTAACTGCCGTACAGCTCAGCTTTGATAACCTGACAAAGAACAGAGACAAATCCAAAGAAAACACTGAACGGGGAATATTTCACCTCTCATTTCCCCTTCTGTAGTTTTAACATCGCAGGAAC
>NW_010185341.1:0-7265 GCF_000695765.1 Mesitornis unicolor | reverse complement strand
GGAAGGGGGCTGCAGTAAATACATTTCTCGTTGTTCTCCTCCAAACGCTCCTCTTGCTGGGAACCAGGATGCTGCGCAGCCCCAGCGTGGTGGCAGAGCCCGTCACTGCTCTGCATGGAGGCTGCTGGAAGGCCACCCAAAACACCAAGGCAGATGAAGCTTGAGCCAAATTTTTGGGTTTGTGGTGCCTTGCACTGCAGTGGAAAAGCGCTGGAGGCATCTGCCCACTGCTGCCCACCAAAGTCCCAGGGTTGCTGGCATCCTACTGTGGCCAGGAGGCACCAGGACTCCTTATGCTGAAAGAAAAATCATTACCACCCCAAAAATGGGGATTTTTGAGATTTTCACTTTCCCTTAAAAAAAGGAACACAGATTATATTTTTCTTTCCAACTGTGGCTGTAGATGGACACCTCACTTTTACACAGATGAAAGAGCAAGTCAATAAATTTTCCTCACAAAGAGCTCCCTCTCACGCAGTGGTTGTGCACGTAGGTCACAGCAGTTTCAGATTCACCAGCAGATCCAGATGCGTACCTCATTCCCACTCACACACAAAATACTTTATTTTGCAGTGGGGAAAAAGAAAGAAAGAAAAAAAAGAAGCCAAGGAAAGGGGCACTTCTTTACCATCATCCTGGCACTACCCCCATCAGATTTCCTTGGAAACGTGAAGAGCTTCTTCACACAAGCAAGTCAAGTCAAACCAAACCGTATTCATAAGGTTCCCAGTTATTTTAAACAAAGCACCTCCCCCGGGACAGGCCTCTGCCAGTGCCAATGATGGCAGGGATGTCATTGGGCTCCATCACAGACCCCATCACAGTCTGTGCCCTTGCACAGACCCTCTCTATTTTTTCTTTTAAATGCTGGAGTGCAATAGTCTCTTTATAAATGAAAAAGTCGCTTTGCTTTCATTTTCAGCACAGTTTTCTTCAAATTATTTTTTTTAATGTAACAATATACATCTTTTTTACTTCTAACCAAAAGTTTTATTTTCATAAAATTTAAAGCAGTATCTTTTTAAACAATCAAAATAATAATAATAACAATAATAATAATAAAATAATAAGTGGCTTTCATGGAAAGCAACATGCATAATCTTAAACCAGTTACTAAAACTGTATTTCCCCGTGTAAACAAGGGCAGACAAACCTCTTCCAAACTTGTATGTCAAAATTCAGCTGATTCGGTGAGGGATTACCTCGTCAAAAGCTGTCAAACAAACTTACAGCTGACCTTAAACATGACTGCATTCGCGGTACTTGTTAGCGAAGACTTTCAATGCCTCTTCGGGACTTCTGCCCGCACGAGAAAGTCCTTTTCCGTGGGCCTTCATGAGAAGAGCTGCCTCTGGCCGAGTCAGAGTTTAATGTCCTGCGACTCTGACATTTTGGCAAGTGTCTTCTTGACCCGCAGGGCCGTGAGGCGGGAGGCGGGGTTGTGAGCCCAGCACTCCATCATCAGCTTCCCCATCTGCCGTAGGCACTGCGGAGAGAAACGGGAGAGAAAGTCCCACCTGGGTCAGTGGAAAGGAGAATGGCAGCAGTGCCAAAAAACTGAAGGACAAAGGTCCTTTCTAAGGGTAGCCAAAAAAAAATTACTTTTCAAGAGCTATTATTTTCTGTATATTAAGGAGAGTTCTCAAAACATAGCAATTACTCTTATAATTTATGACAAGTAGTAGTCTAGATTTGGCTGTACGCTCCACAAAAGCACTTTTCTTGTCTCTCGTCCCCAGATCCATGCAGAAAATCTCCCTGAGGCTGACCCACACAAGTGTGGCTTTGTACAGCGAGCCCTTTGCGGTACAAATTCAGCCAAATTCATTTTCCTCAGCCAGTGACCGGCCCCTGGGCTACAGCACAGTGTGAGCCCATGGGAAAGCCTTCTGCGAGCACCTGGCTCTGCCCTGTCCTGCTCCAACCACTGCTCACTTCCAAAACATAGCCAGACCCTCCTCTGCCTCCCAGCAACACCTCTCTTGGCTGACAGAATCTCAGTGTTGCCTTTGCCGTCCTGGAAAAGGGGCAAACATCCCTACTCTGCCTGCTTCCAAACATAAAAGCACCCTCCATAAGCCACCACAGCTGGGTGATGACCCCATCAGCCTACGGATTCACACTGCCTGCTACAACAGGAGAAGAGATGCTTTTCATCCCGTCCATGTTCTCCATTTTGATGGAGATCAGTCCAATGCTTTCCAGATTAATGTAGATTTTTATAAATGTGTTCTGCTGATACACGGGGTTTTATGCACTAACGAGTGTGCCTCTCATCACTACAATTCCTGAAGTGGGATTACCGATGGCACTAACCGGTTGATCAAGATCAGTTATTTCAAGGAGCCTCCCCAGTCCTCAATACACATGTTAACAGACCAAGCACATGTGGTGTACAGCCACACAAAAGCCCTTCTCGGGATCAATGCTAACAGCACTTCTTCAAGTGTTTCCACTCCCAGTTTGAAGGCTTTGAGGGATTTGGTTAGGAAGAGCATGAGGCAGGTGATTCTCTGTTAGATCTTCCCACACTGGCTGTTGCACAAGTCCTTGAGCCTCCCAAGGAAGGTGTTTTATTTTTTCCTGTGGCTGTAGAAGACTTTACAGCATTAAACTGGTCCAATTAACATGATTAATGACCTCTCCTCCATAGCATCTCGAGAGTAGCCAGCGGGTTTGTCTGCGGTACCTCAACTGTTTGCCTCTGATCCCACAAGCACATTTCTGCTTCATTAGAGATGCTTGGCAGGGAGAGTTCAGATTCTCCTCCAGCCCTCTCACCTCCTTGTTTACTTTGGAAAACATTTTCTAGACCCTACATCTCTTCCAAAAGTCCAAACCTGGAGCCCTCTTTGCTAAAATGCAAAGATGTAAAACAGTGAATGATCATTGCTCCTTGGTGCAGGAGGGCTACGATGGTGTGCACTATTGCATCTCAATACCATAATAGAGAAAATTAATATTCTGCAATAATGTTAGCATACAATCATGATAAAATTGTGTTTCCAACCCTGCACACCTATGATCACAGGAAAGCTGTATGCTCGTTTCATTTCAAAGTGACAGGAGATATTTGCTTTTTTTTGGTTTGTTTGTTTGTTTGTTTATTTCTTCTTTTAAAAAAAGGAAAAAGGTTGGCATTACAGCCCACATACCAGCACGTGCTGAAGGAGCTGTCAGTGCACCAGCTACATTGCCACTGCACTGTACACTATAAAATAATTTCTCTTTCTGTAATTTTGGCTAGCACTGATTTAATGCTATTAATGCTGGGTGCAGAAAGCAAAATGAGTGCAAGAGGAAAACAGAGAGACTGAGACGGTCTGAGCACAGCCTGCTATTGCTGTGGGATCTGGTAGACACCACACGAGGAGCCTGCTTGCTAATATCGTATGCTACAGCTCCTAGGGCTCTGAACACCTTCAGCAGGGGTACCTGAGGAGTTCGAGGTCCTTCCCGAGCCCTGTTACACCGTGACTGGTGCTAGCACCAGTCGTAAAGCTCCTCCTGACTCAAAATGAAGTAAATTGGGTCAATCTCACTCACTCACTCTGATTAAAAAGAAAGGCTGCATTTTAACAGGGAGGATACCTCATCACTGCTCCATCTGTTGGGAAACGAAGGGCGTAGTCGCTTGATGCACACGATCTCCCGCATGTCCTCATACGAGGGGTCGCTGGGCACAAGGTCGTGGTACGGAAGCTGGTATTCCTCAACTATTCCTGAAAAAAGCAAGTAGTTGCCCATCACTTGCTGAAGACACTTTACACAACCCTCTTCCCCTCTCATTTCATAACAGATTGACTACAGTGTTTAACAATTAGATATACTTCTCCTTAAAAAGGACTTCCCTGTCATAGAAGTTTGCCATAGTCAAATTCCAGTGTAACCATTGCCATGTAAAGACTGGCCAGGTATCTTAATCCAAAAGCATAGTTATTTCCTAAATGAGACAGTTTCTACCACTATCCAGATCAGCAACCCCCAGTAAGTTATCACAGAAAGAACTATTAGGGTAGGACCCGTATCAGTGTAATTTGGCAGAGAACTAACCTTAAATTAGGTCACCTTCTTATTAGCAGACCTGGTATATATTAAAGGGCATTTCTGTGCCTTTTCAGAACATGACATTTTCTGTGCACAAAGACAACATTACAGATTTTACATCTCATCACTGCAGTACAGTTTGTAAACACAGGGATCACTTTGCTCATCAGCGAAATTCAGCTCCTCCTGGGTAAGCATGGAGCGAGCATTCAGCACAAAACCACAGGCTTTAAAGACCCATAAAGTCTGGTGAAGGTAGCGCAGACCCGAGAGAGACATGTTCTGCTCTTACTTGCCACCAATCTGGCACAAAACCGCTGCCAAGCCATTTCTCTGCATTTAACTTTCCTCAGTGGCAAAATAGAGGTAATAACACCCATCATTTTTGTACTGCACTGAGCTCTACATGCAGAAAGCACACATAGCCTATGCGTACAAGGATGGATCTATGCCCCGAGACTGCAGCTGGTGGCATTGCTTTATCTTTGCTATCCTCATGCTTGAACACCTGATACCAGAAGGAAATGAGGCACATCGCTGGTATGACAGCAATGCAATAAGTTCCACTTCCCTCTGGTTTTTTTTTCGTGTCTTGTAAATAGATTATTTATTTTAAACAGTGGCATGGAATACCCCCAAGTTGTTTGTCCTCTTCATTCTATTTAATTTTAACAAAACAAAGAAATCACTATGGTTTTTTTCTGCTGAAATAGCTGAATAGCCCCAGTTTGCAAAAAAAAAAAAGTGTTGTCATTGGAAAAGGCTCCCAAATGAGTTTCGTTATTACTTCTTCAGTGCAGGCATCCGCTGCCTTCAAATGAGCCATTAAAATACAGTCTAAATCTTCGCTGCTGAAATAGCACTGACTGATGCTTAAAAATAAGTTTCAATACGAAAAGAGATATTAGAGAGTCACCTATATGGTTTATCCAAATTTGTTTATTACAGTAAAACAATTACTCAGGGAAAAGGATGTAATTAAAGATTTGTGTTATAAATGGGGTTCACTGGCACAATTAAAAGCGATCTCCCAGCTCTTTACCTCCTGAAACACATCTCCTTGCTATCTCCCAAAGGATGAGTCCAAAACTGTACATATCAGCCATGATGTACGACTGAAAGTGATTTCTATTCAGGCTTTCATCCAGCACCTCAGGAGGCATATAGCGTTTTGTTCCTACACGGGTGTTTGGAGGGATGTCTACCTCATTTGTATCACTAAAACAAAAAAAAGAAGGGAGAAAAAGGGCATCAAACATGCAATAAAATAAATGGGATGAATTAGATGGGAGAAGTAGTAAATTCACACCACATCCACTCTCAAACAAGGTCAAAAGTAATGCATAATCTTAATGGAACGATTCGTACAAGGAAAGCCTCTTAGTGTGAAGGCAACCCTTCCTAAAAGGCTGACCCGCCTGAGGCTACGTTAGGCATTCAAATGCAGCGCCGCAACGGAGATAAGGCTCAACAGGGATGCTGCAACATGGGTGAGATTTCATTAGCATTAGCCCCAGTTCTAATGCTGGTGATAACAATCAAATCTTCATTAAATGCTGTTTTCTTAACACACTCCACCACCTAATGCTTTAGTCTTCACAATTAATGAAGGACGCTAAATAGCTGGGGCAGCATCACTTAGCTGTAGTGAACCAGACCTGCAAGGAGTCGAACTGTATTTTCTGTGTGCATTATATTTGATCTCTCCCAACCTTTACACATCAAGATGTGTAAGCACACAGACATAAACGTGTTAAAGAAATCTAATCAAATGTGTCACACCTCACACACTGACCAGATGAGATAACGTATATCTAACAGGGAGCAAATTCCCATTAATTATGTGACTGCATTTATACTTTTTTTTATTAACTTAAATTCAGCTGTATCAGTTCTAATGTTTTGAAAAGTTTAATATATAGCATACATAGTGGTTTGCTTAGAAAGGTCTGTTTCCTCACCTTCAAAACATAAATATCTTAAATGTGATGGATACAACAAAATCTCACAAATTACACAATATCATCTGTAATTTTCTTCACCTACAGCGATTTTCTTCACCTACAGTTATGAAAGCAACAAAAAAAGCTGTGTCTGAGGTACAACCGGTCACCAACAGTGTCATTAAATCATACATATGCTGGTGACATTTCTGTATACCCCCAAAATTGTAACATAAATCTAGTGACCTGCAGTGTCTTGCAATATTTCAAATAAAATGAGAAACGTGGAGAACTTTACTAAACTCATTAGCTTCAGCAGAGCACACCCCTTTCAAGTCCCTTTTGCTGTTCCTGGTCGTCACCTAAGAAATGCTGTCTAAGGAAAGATTCAGTACGAAAACAAGCCAAGTATGTAACGTAAATTCCACTTGGATTGTGACAAATACGTATTTCACCTTTTTTTTTACAGCAACACTTGGTAGTTCCTAGCTCTTCTCAGTTCATATCTAAGCAGTGTGCTGCTCTGTACTTGTCAGGCAAGGTATAGCTGCAAAGGGTGAATTTCTTCCCTGGAAGTTTTACATTGAATAGTGTATTTCCAAGTTGTTTTTTTTCTGTTCCTCAAAGTAAAAATACTCCTTTCTCATCTCCTAAAGAAAGGTCAGGTTCATACAGGAAAAACCTCACCAAGAAATGTGGTAGATAAGTAAGTGGCGAGCAGAGCACACAAAAACTGCCTTTCCATGCACTCGGAATAATTCCAGCTCAAGATTTGTGCAGAATTCTTGCAAGTTTTTTTGATACTTCAGGGAGCCCACAGTTTCAAAGCTGACCTCTGAAACTGAAACCTCCAGTCTATGGCCATGTTTCTGTGCGCAGAAAAATCAGGGACTTTGCAACTCACATCCCCACCACCAGGACCAGTGCCAAGAGCTCGAGCTGCTTTTGAACGGAGCTGTCAGACAGTGAAGACTCCACCACAAATCCCAGGAGTGCAAAAGTCCTACTCAGCTGCTCCTTCTGAGCAGAGCAACCGCTTTCTAAATGCACAACCACTTTTTTAAAAATCAAATTTAAAAGCCATTTCAAAAATCAGATCTGTACTTTGGCAATTTGATTTGTAGGAAATGAAACAAAAGGCAGCCCAAATGGGGCACTTTTCAATAAAGCCCAATTAGTAACTCATGTGAATGATTAGCATTATTCCATATAAGTTGTGAGCGAATTGTCTTGGGATCAGACAAGCTGAAAGATTCAGTGACAAGTTTAGTGACA
>NW_010185340.1:76206-77672 GCF_000695765.1 Mesitornis unicolor | reverse complement strand
CCAGTCCCTAACATTCTGTGATTCTGTGAAAGTTCAACATAACGTACCTAATGTAAGTTGTAAAGGGATTGGGCATGGGCATCTTTATTTTGTTGACTGTTGGTGTTACTGTATTCAGTGCATTGAAGTGTATTGCAGTAGTTGTTACACTTCGGTGTATTCTTTTTCCAGTATTCTGGAATCATAACACAAGTTAGCCAAGGTTCCGTGGTTGTAACTTTGCAGCAGTAGCACCATACAGTGGGTGGCTGAGTTCTGCACTTTGGCATGTGAATAGCAATCACATTTTATTTATCCTCTTTATAAAAAATAAATAATAAAATAAATCCTTGTTTAGAATTTTGATATTAAAATAGCCTGCTCTGCAAATAAATGCACTTTGGAATCCCTTGTGCTCCTTCAGCTCAAATGGCAAAGGCTAAAAAAAAAAATAAATCACTGAAAACAACTTGGTTTTGTTTATATTGAAATGTATATTGTTAATAATTATATAGGATATTTCAGGATAGCATTGCATTTAATTCAATAAAATAATCTTTGAAGATGGAAGGTTCAATGTCAGGGCTGTTTTCTTTCATCTTTACATCACTAAAGTAAAAATTCAGTGGCTTTATTTTTTTAATTGCAGGTCTCAAACTGTGGTGCTGTGTAATATAGCCGGTTTTTATGGCCTAAAAGTAGATTAGGAAGGATGTGACATTTCTAAAAGGGGTATTACACCATTTTAAAAGTAAAATCTGTTCAATTCCTGTAAGTTAGGAAGGAATTTCAGCAGACTGCAGACTGTAGGTTAATTAGAGCCTACAAATTACTGGGGGATGGGAGAACTGAACCTTGATAAGAAGACATGAAGTTAAAAACATACGAGTTGACTTTGGGGTTTTGCCAAATAGCATGTTAAAGTAGCATGGACATGTTCCCAGGACCATGTCATGACATGTTTAAGATTCTTTAAAATTAGATGAGCAGAAGAGTCAGTAAACTTCAAGAATAGCTTGCTTTTGTGATTAGTCTGTTTTGCATTTTGGCAGTATGTGTTTGAATTTAATGATACACTGTGGAAAGTCCTAGAAGTAATTTTGAGGAGTTTTTTATTTTCATTTGTCATTTATTGTTTGTTATGCTCAGTTTGAGGATTTAAATGTGAAAGTGAACTTTTCTCCTTTGTGCTCCTAGCTCTTGTCCCACAGTCCCAGATTTGTTGGGGAAAAAGGTGTGTTTGGCACAGGTTGGTTTCTTGTTCCTCAGAATAATTTATCAGTGTGTTGCTTTTCTTCGAAGGCAGTCTCCAGACTGCTTTCGCTTTCCTAGAGCAAAGCTGGGTAAGTAGTTTACCATTAGAGAGCGTGCCTTTTCACTCATAGCTTTGAGAATGTTTTATTTTATTTTATTTGTGACAAAGCATGTTTTTCTTCAGTCTCCCATGTAGTGCTTCAAAGAAGCTGAGTTCTGAGCAGTCTGTAGTG
>NW_010185340.1:27506-76175 GCF_000695765.1 Mesitornis unicolor | reverse complement strand
CCTACACAGGTGAAGGCTCAGCCTTGAGAGCCAGCGTTTAAAGTGCAGTAGTGGAGTATGCAGACTGGTAGCCAGGAGTTTGGGAAGCTGCAGTTCCAGATATCCTTGGCATTAGGAAGGCAAAAGCTGTCCTGATGTAATTGCTGTGATAGGGAAGGCAGGTGTCTGTTCTTGTTTATGAATTTCTTTCTTCTGAACTAAGCAATAGGATTATTTCTTCAAGCCAGAAATCCTTGAGACAGATGCAGACACCAGGAGTTAAAGACTGGTATAGCTTGAGTGCTCCTGGGCATGTGATTCAGGAGTGGCAGTGTAGCCCTGCTTATTTAAATTTGGACTAGATCTCATACTTTATGAAGCAGTACCGGACAGACCTGTTTGGAAATGCTGGATTCACAGATGAAAAGCCATTCATTTATTGAGAGTAATCTTCAGCTCTGTCCTTTTTGAAGTATTAAAATGAGTTTGTCTTGTAAAAGAAACCTGCTTTGGTTGTACACTCTTCTATCTCTGTCTCTCCTTTTCAGTCTCTAGCACTTTGGATACCAAGAAATTTTATAGAAAGCCCTCACGGAAGACTATACATAGCATATGTTTTGCTTCCCTTAAAAGCAGGTATTTTAAAATAGAACTTAGAGTAGAGGGATGCTTTTGTGAAACTATTTTCAGATGTGGATTTTTAGTTGTATTAAATCTTTGAGAACAGATTTGTTGCTTTGAATAAGAATGAAGTAGTTGTGTTTCAGAGGCCCTGATGAGAGGATACATCAGTCCCTATGAACTTATATGGGGGAGGGGGAGGGAACAAACTGTAGAATTCTACTTTAATACAAAGTGTAAGACCAGTTATAAAAGCTCGTAGTCTTTATGAAAAGAAACTGGGATGTCCTTGTAGAGAACAGTATGCATGCTCTGCTCTTGATGAGAAGAAATTAGGAAACATCAATAAAGAACAAAAAATCAGATAAGAAATGCTGGAAGTCAGTAAGTTCCCAGAGGGATTCCTGTCTTTCTGCTTACTAGACTAAGCTCCAGCTTTTCTTCTTTAGAAATTTGTTGGATCACTATAAATTATTGAGATATGAAATAATTTTTCCTCTGAAATTTGTCAGAATTGTGGTAAGAAAGCAAGCTGTTAAACCAGAGAACAGTAATAAAAAGAGGAAAGTAGAACTGACCAAGATGCACTTTCTACCCAGAAAGTAAAGAGCCTGAATTTTTTCTGCTTAACTAAGGCTATGTATGTCCAAACCAGCTATGTAAGCATTTAATCTAAAGTTTAGGAAATTTATCTTGATTTACAGGAAAAAAAAAAAGGGGCATTTCAAATCATGCTTATTTTCTCCGTAAGTTTTTCATGGCTTTCTGACAGATTCCTTTCCTTTAGCATTATTTTCATATAACACTCTTTTTGTAGTACCTGAATAATGAACTAACAGGCATTGGTCAGTTCAGTTCAGTTTTTTCAATTGAAATTTTAGACTCAGGGTTAACACTTGACATGATGTGAAAAGCATGAGGGCAGCAGTAGTTAAGATGTTTATTGCATTTTTGTTGCTGTTCTTGCCCAATGAAATGGTAATTGAGCAGATAAAGGAAAATGGTACACCCAGGTGCTGCATGGGAATTGGCACCCTGTGGAGTGACTGGCCTGGTTTATGTGGTACCACCCACAGCAGTGTTCTTGCTCCTGTCCCAGAAGTGGTTGTACCTGCTGAAGGGATCACTGGACAGAATCTGTAGCAAATCTGGTGCAAATTTCAGTATAACCCACCAGGAGTAAATCAGTGGTACCTCATTTGTTATGTGTGTTCTGCAGCTTGTCAGCAGCCTCTGGGGAAGGGGCATCATGGCATCAGCTGTATTCACCACCCTAGTTCAATCCACCACCACATGTGATCGGTTACATGTTATACATATATATATATATATATGCAGTGTTGTCCATCATAAAAGGATTCATCCTACTGATAAAGTGAATTTAGACAGCAGAGTGCTTGCCTTTCTTCATTTCTGTGTACCTTGATCTTCAGATACAGTTTCTTGGCTGTTAGGATACTGTAAATTTCAACTGTGGCTATTAATGTGGTCCTATCCCTATAGTGTAGTGTAACCATGGCTGTTACCTTGTAGCAAAGCTGCACTGAGGAGCCAGCTGGCTGAAAATTTAACAAGCCAGCCAAGAGTAGGACTGCTGACGGTAGATTTTGCTGCTGTGAAACCTTATGCCTTGTAAAAATCCTGCTCAGTGATGATTGACACTGCAGTGAATATTTAATTTAAAAAAAAAAAAAATCTTCCTATGTAGCCTCTTAATGTAGGAACTGTCCAGTGAATGTGCAGAGGGTTTCTTTCTGTCACTTCAAAGTCTAAAAAACTTGCTTACCATCAAATTTTTGTAACTGCAGCGGATCATGGTTACGTGTGTGTATTCTTCCCTACCTCCTTCCCTGTAACTGATTTGTGGTCACTTTTAAACTAATCTTAGAATATCCTAACCAACCTTCCTATTCTCAAAGAATACTTTGAATAAATTACTTTACTTTCTACCAGCTCTCAGTAGTGTATGTGTTTTGCCTTGTTCTGCTTTCCAAGCTTTCGTCAAGTATTTACTGAGTCATCCAGACCTCTCTTTGCAGCTAACAAAATTTTGGTCAGTGCTTCAGGAGCAGTGAGTGCTGACAGATCCTCCCTTCCAGGAATCTCCAGTTCTGGAGGCACATGGTTTGTCTGCGACAGAATTTGCTTGGTAACTATTTAAGTTCATATTCCTAAAAAAACATTTGTTAGTGACTCTGAATTTTTTTTTCTTCATTTCATTTAGATGTGCGTGATGCAGCAATCTTATTTTTTTCTGTTAATAAGCATAAAGTCTTTGATGTATGGTATATATCCAGTCACTATAAGGAGTATATTTTTTGGCTCCTTTATTCTTACTTGTATACAGTAAAAGTATTATTTCTAAACAGCTTTTTGAAGCTAAACAGGGCAGAACTAGAAAAGCACACTAGTTCTGTGCAGGGTTAGGTTTTGGGAGTTGTGAATTGTGTGCTGTGCTGCTCTATGGGCTGTTTACATACGCTGCCTCCAGGAATGTTTTCCTTTGTAGCAATAAGCATTTTGATAACTTCCCGTTTTAAAAAGGGAGAAGAGTTAACAAAAGTGGTAAGGAATAAATTTATTTAACAGTGCAGTAAAAAAGCTTATGGCACCACAGAAATTCAGAAACTTTTTTAAAAATGACAGTTTAAAAATGACTATTTTTAAAAAAAGGGGGTGAAACGCAATGAATACTTCAGTAAATGCTTTTGCCATTTGTATTTTTTGGAAGCCAATTATTGTCCACTTCCTGTCATTAAAATAGAGCTGCAATATGTGGGTGATGTTTTGTTTAATTTAAGAATAGTTACGAATTTATGTTAATGGGTAACTACCTCCAGTTATTCAGTATATAGGTTCATGATGAGGTGTATCACCCTTCATAGTCTCACCAGCCAGATGTTCAGCAAAGGACATATCCATGCCTTTAAAGTATCCATTTGGAATTTTAGTGCAAATCTTAATTTTAAAAAATATTTAATATTTAGAGTTATCTGAAATTTATCTTACATTTTGAAAATTTTCTTTATCTTTCCTGAACAAGATTTAATGCTGGAACAGTGTGTCTTTTGTAAAAGCAAAACATCTAAGAGTCCTGCTTCAAGATTGTGCAGGGTGGATACGGGTGTGGAAGAGATTGTATCACTTAGAAAGCAAGAACTTCTTCCAGGACTTGGCTGACCCTGAGAAGACTTGAAAGAATTTGGCATCAGATTGTGGTGTACTGATCTAAATCCCTTAATTTTCCCTATCTACAATACTGGTAAAATGGGTTGAGACTAAAATTTATTGGAGTGTTTTGCTATTGCAACTCTAGATGAAAGAGCAGTAATGCTGTTCATCAGGATAACTTGAAGTTTGTGAAACCAACTGTAGGAAAAATAAAACTGAAAGCTGAGGTCTTGCATTTGCAAGCAGTTTACCAACTACAAAACTTTCGTTGTGAGCAAGACTATATACGTTAACTGAAGATCAAGTAGTCCCATTTTCAGTAAAAATACTCTTTTTTATTTTTTTCTAATGAGAGCAGAATAACAGGAAGTAATGTCCTCTTGTGTGCTTTACCAGGCTAATGAAATGCTGAACATTGCCATCCTATCTTGGAGCTCTAAACATGTGCCACAGTTTTCTGAGAAACTGTGAGGAAGGTATGAGATGGAGGGGACTATCCCGTGTCTGGGACTTGGGCCAGGTCTAAGCTGCATTTGCAGACTGCCAGTTTGAGGTAGCTCTGTTTTAAAATGTTGTGGCTTAGTCTGTCGCTTCAAAGGGGAATTGCTTTAAAATGAAAAAACGACATGTTATTTCAGTTTCTAATATTTGAACAGAGTTTGCAGTACATACTGAGCCAAAGTTTTACGATATGGGAGTCTGACTGAAGTCCACCTGCTTAAATGAGAGAGTGCATAGCTAGATTAATTCATTTTTTGACAACCTTAATAGAGAACAGAATGATTGAAGAAGTTTAAATTAAATGTACGGAAGATTAGTACAGTGGAAAGGCATGATAGGTACACTTACTGCTTTCTTAATTTTACTTGGTGATTGTATTTGTGATAGCATTGTAGGAATCTCAGAGTCTGTAATTTATCTTTTCCAGTGTGGAATAGTATCTAACTCTGGAAATTCTTTACTAACATCAGTTAGCACTTAAATAATAAAAAAAAATCAATGAAGAATTGCAGTTCAGAAGTTTAAAGTCTTAAATAATTCTGATACTTTTTCACTGTCTTTAAAATAAATTCAGTAATTCTTTTTTTTAGTATATATTTTTTTAAGACTGGTTGTGTCCTTGTTCTCTAGATATGATATAAAAACAAAGTTGTTTTTTCATACTTTATTTTACAGCTGAAGCTGATACAGCTGTAGTCACTGCATAGCCTGGCTGCATAGTCAGAAGGTTACAAGAAACAGGCACAGGAGTATTTTGAGAAATATGCTTCTTAAAGCATCTTAAGGCTTTCATTTAAGAAAATAATAAGTAAATAATCAAGAGATAGAAGTCTTTAATTTTAACTTTGCATTTTTGTGTTTGCCCTGAAGAGTCACAGACTCTCTTAAGTTTCAGGCCGACAAGCTGAAAAGCCATCCATGAATTTAACTTTAACCTTTCTGTGCTCTTTGGAAATGTTTCTGCTTTTGCAGAAGGTCCCATTAGTCTGGAGGAGAGTCGCTGGGAAGCGAGTATGCTGCCAGGAAGTTGTGGCAGCTCGTAAATATTTCTTCCTCTTCAAGGATTCAGTGTATTAAACATACTTAATGTTTTGAATTTTCCAGTTGTATTTTAGGGTAAGACAAGATGTTTGATGTGCTGTGTGCGCAGAATGAACTTTTTGGCGAGAATATTCTCAGTTATTTCTATTTTTAGAATACCTTTGGGGAAAAAAAAGAAACCCAAACCAAAAGGAACCCTATTTTTCTTAAAAATCATCATAAAGTAAAAATAGTGTTATTAATACTTTCAAACAAATTGTCAGCATCTTGTATTAAATATAGTATGTGTGAACTTACTGTTAGAGAAATATTTAAAAATTAGTTGTACTCTTTTTCAGTTGTCCTCTGTCTTGTGATCTCCAAACAAACAAACAAAAAACCCAACAACATACTTTTTTTTTAAATTTCTCCTGGCAAAAACTAGAGTAGAAATGGGTCTTGTACTGATTTACTGAATGTCAACAAACTCCATCCAACTAATGAAAGAGAAAAAAATTCCTGTTGCTACTCCATTAATCATGCTCTGCATCTGACTGTATAGTGCTTAACTGCAGGAAATGCGTGGGAAACCAGGGCTTATTTAAAATACAATGTTTTAGATTAACCAAACATGAAAGTTTTGGCTGTATCCAGGAAGGAACAGGTAGGTAGCGCAGCTGTCTTAAAAAGTTAGTGGAATTCGTTGTTATGCAAAACAAGGGGAGGGAAAAATAAGGTAACTGCAGTATTCCTGGAAAGAGGAGCCTGTTCAAAACCAACATGGAAATGTTTCAGCTGAAGCAGCGGTTACCTTTATTTTAGCTAAAGCACATATGCAGAAATCTGGCCTCCTGGCCCAGAGTCTCAGCTGAAAGCCAAAGGAGTCCAATTTTTTAATTTTATTTTTTTTATTCTTTTCCCACAATAGAAGAGATTCAATGTGATGAAAATGTCTATATCCTGAGATCATAAACCAAATTTGAATTACTTCAAAGCTGAGTTTTTCCTCTCTGTTTATAAGCTTTATCTCCCTGTCTGATATATAGTGCAAAACTTTTTAAATGGTAAATGAACTCATGAAAGATGGTGTCAGTGAACAGATCCAGACTACCTAATAGTTATTGCAAAATGTGTCATTTAACGAGGCTTAATATTTTACAGAAATAAAAGAAAAAAACCCACTTATTGCTGTGTATTTCTGGCTTCAACTGATTTGAGTGTGTAGCCACTGTTAAATGCTGCTTAAAGAGTAAGTAAGGTAATAACTACAGAGAAAGCAGGAGGACACCACGTAGCAGATGAAACGATATCAGCTTGGCTTAGACGTGAAATAAGGGGCCACAGCAAGATTTAGGGAAAGGAAGAAAAGGCTCTCCCAGCCTCTGAGGCCTGGCCGACCTTCGTCTCCCACTCATCCACTCCTGTCCCCATGCCACCACCCCCTGCCCTGCGAGCATTATTGCTGCTGGTGGGCTTCAATTTTGCATCCCCTGGAGGGATAAAGCCTGCTTAAGCCCTTTAGGAGCGTTGTTTTGTCTTTCCTCACCACCAGCTTTCCTTGTAAAAGTTTCTGATTTGGCAAATGCAAGAAATTCAGTGCAGGTTTTGAAGCAGTGGCATGCAGTTTACTTGTGAATTAAAAGGCTTTAATTGTACAAAATGAATAAGATGTTTGGCTATCAGTACACAAGCTGTTGCATTAGTGTGCTACTTTTATTTATTGTTTTAACTATGTCTTACCATTTAGGAGGCTTAAGTATTTACTTTTTTTTCTTTCAAGTGTAATGTCACACTAAGCTGGCGTGTAACTGAATGTGTAGATGTTTTAAAAAGAGGCAGCGTAACGGAGCTTGCAGATGAATTTGTAGAGTAACACATGGTTCTGTTGTGTAGTACCAAAAAGTAGACCCTTTGCAGCAATGTTGGCAAGCGAATATGTATCTGTCCTCTGCATGGGCAAATGGCTTTTTTTGCTTTCAGTAAGTGGTAGCAGGGAGTTGGCTTGCAGAACAGTTCAGGACCCTTTCTTGGGAGGGGAATCAGCTGTTAACATACTAGTTACAATGAGCATAATTCAGGAAAATGGTTTGCATGTTACTCTACCAGGGGTTTTCTTTTGTTTTTATAACTTCTTAGGGGACTCATCAGTATAAAAGACTTCTGAAATGCTCCTTATTAATGAAACCTTTATATAATTTCTGTACTACTGGGACCAGTGATCTCAGCTTCAGAAATGGGACCTTGGTGAGAGCCATTGCCTGGCTTGGACTACATTAAGACCTGGTTTGTTTTTCAGGTTAAACTCTGTTTGTCTGTGTGTGCATCATCCATGTTGTCTGTTTGTGAAAAAAGGTTTCGAGTGGCTACGAGTGATACCAAGCATCAGAGGTGGCAAAGTATGTCATGGTGATACTGAAGCTGTAGCACTTGGTAGAGAAGAAGTATTTTAGCATAGCAAGTCTCTTGATTGTGAAGCTCAAGTCCGACCTACTTAATCTTACTTGGCCAACTTCCTGTTTTGCTGTTAAAAATGTGTTGTGTGAATATGTGACAACTACTGAATACATATGAAAAATGAAAACCTGTTAAAAGTATTTTTTTCCTTTTGTTTTACCCTTAAACTGCTCAGAGCTATTCATTAAAAAAATCATGCTTAATTTCTTTGCGTTTTTTAACGTATTTCTCCTGTCTGGGGATTCTGTGAATTAAGACACTAGAATTCCATGCTTGCTTTACTGCCTGTCTCATTAGCACTTCATGTCCCTTGAGGATCTTTTCTCTGCTATATGCCCATACACGTATCGTGAAACATACGCTAGGAAAACAGCTGTCCTGGTTTGGTGCATTCTAGCAGAGGACTACAGGATAGAGAGAGTGGATGGTACCAGGCCTCTGACCGCAGCCTGGCATTTCCCTGTTTGAAATCCCGTCTTTTCTGTTGCTTAAACAAATTGCAGTGTGTTTTTTCAGGCTGAAACTTCTTGTTCCCTACATTTGCTTCTTGCACCCCTCCTTGAGTTTTCAGCTAAAGTTATTTACATTATGACTAGTTCTACAGCTTATTTCTTACAGGTATGAGTTTTAGAGCAGGAAGTGCACTTTTCTGTGACTGTTGATTTTTTTTATCACTATTTCCTTTTTTGCCTCCATGAGAAATGCATAGAATCTGTCACAGTTCAAAGTCTTTGAGAAGAACAATTTGCGTGTGCTTAGTATGATTTTATTTTATGGGTTCATTTCTGCAGGTACCTGGTCTGGCTTTCAGACCGCACACACATCATGTGAGTTAGACCATACTCACCATTTGCTGCAGCAGAGTTCTGCTGAACACAAATTGCTTTTTTTTATCAATTAGCTCTGAGTAATGCAGTGTGTAAGAAAATGCCAAATTCCGACTTCTTCGTCTGGGGACTGGAGGGAATGATAGGATTTTGTTATTTCTAAAGAACTTAGTGCAGTAGCTGATTTCCTAATCTTTTAAAGCTGAGCTTTAGCATTTATATGCTCTGTTAAGGAACTCTAGAGTACGTCTGAATAGATCTAGAATTTCTAACTAAGTAAAGTCCCTTTTTATTTATTTTCTAAAAAAACTAAACAAAAACCACCAAAAAAACCCGACATTACAAAACAACAAAAAAGGCAAAGCCAGGCATGAAACTGGAGATAAAATTCAAATAGATTAATTTGCTGAATTAGAGGATATCTTATTCTATTTTGTTATGAAAGAGTAATTTCTGAAATACAGCAAAACTTGGTTTGTCTACAGCAAAATACTCAACAGCACTAATGCAGTCTGTATGGCAAACTGCAGTGTTGTTCAATTGCAGAATCCGTTTTTAGTTAAAACTGCAAGCAGTTTTCAACGGGTGCATTTGTGAAATAGTTAATGGGATGAGTCAAAGGTGATCAAACAGAATAAGGTAAGAAGTTGGCATTCTGATATGTTTCAGTGGCATTTTTTCTCATGGTTGAGGTGCAAAATGCTGGTTGATAGAAACTTGCAGAATAAACTTCTGAGGATCCAGGAGAAGTGCCACTGTAGTGATAAGTTTATTATGAGAGTATTTTGAAGCAAATTTCATTATCTTTCCAGAATGGAACTTGGGGGGTTTTGCTTATTTATTTACAAACTCGGCAGCTGAATTTCTCCTTTCTAAGGCTGACATATTTCCATATTAGCCAAATACTCATTTTCATAGGCAGATTTGTTGTAATAGTTAGTAGAAATGCAAGTTTTCCTATCTGTTACTTTATGTGCTGCTTTGCTTGCTTCTTGGGTTTTATTCTGTTTTCCCATGATAACATAGGTACTTTAGAAGCTTGTTTGGTTTCTGAACTTAAGTTTGGTTAAGTCTGGCTTCTTAGCATAACTGATTTCTGCTTTGATGGTATTCCCAAAAGGCCATCAGTAAATAGATGTGATACACATACAGTTTATATTTAGCTGGCAATTATCTTGTTGGATCATCAACTGGGAACACACTTTGAAAGTTACTTTTTGTTTACAAACTGAACTAGTTTCTTTCTTTAAAAAATGTTATGGCTGAGGAGTGTCTTAAGTAGGTAAGAGGAGTATGCCAGAATATCATTTATTTTCAAGATTCTTTCTGTTGATCACTGTTGTTCATACTAAAATAGTATTGAATTTAAAAGAGCCAACATATTGCCCCCTGAAGTTTCTGGCATGATTGTCACCTCTTTCTAAAATGCCAGCGTCTTTCATGGTGCAGCCTTAAGGTTGAAGGGCATTGCACAGCCAGACGTATCACATTTTACACTAGTCAGTCAGAAATGCTATGTTAAATTAAATCTAGAACCACTCTTAGTCTTGAATGAATTGTAAATATAAATGACTGGAAACTTTAAGAAGAGGGAAAGTAGGTGAATGTAATCTCATTTTGGATAGGCTCTTGAATATGATATACTGGTTTGGGGTTTTTTTCTTATTATTGAGTAAATAATATTATCTACAATATTATCAGACAAGTAATAGTTGTTTTTGATTACAAAATCCTGTCATTATCTGTCTTTGACAGATAATCCAGCAGTGTGTTTTACAGCTTGTGTTTGAGTGTGCAGATGTGTGTGGTTGGTCAGGACTTGTGACTTCATTTCTGTGTCTATGAAGGACATGCTCCTGCTTCTCGTCAGGAAATAAAAAATAATAAATAATAAGGTGAAATGTATTCTTGCTTTCTCCCCACAGCCGCTCCAGGTGGAGCGCTAGTTCAGCTGCTCTTTTGGTCGCTTCTGCAGGTCCCTTGCTGCCTTTCTCATCTTTGAAATGTCTTTCTTGTGTCCGTTTGGATTCTGTTGAATGGTGTGTCTGAAGATTATTTCCTGAGTGAGTGCATCTCATTGACCAAACTCAGCTTAATGCAAAGTTGTATTCTCAACCACTGGTGGTTTCTCACACCTTCCAAACCTTGTGCTCGTGATTAGTAGGAGTAGAACCTGCAGGACTCTGCCCCAGGATGGACGTGGTGTTATCTGTGTTAGGAAACCAAATGGACCTTCTTAGAATCTCCATTTTCTAGCTTAGCTTTAGTAATTTCAGTGTTGTCTTATGTGTATTTTAATGTGGGATAGTTTTTTCTTATTCCTCCTGTGCTGTTTTATTTCAAGAGTGTTGTAAAATGTTCATTTTGTAATAGTTGAGGATAGCTAAGGGTTTAAAACCATTAGCGTGTAGATCTTGGTCAGGAGAATTTCTGAGGCTTGCTTGATGTTAGAGACTGCACTTTTCTGACATAGTTTGCTTGCAGCAGAGATTCACAGGTTTAGTGTCGCTTTAGGAAGCTTTACTGTATTTTATTAATTTGAAAAAATTTTACCTTGTAGATGGCTGTTCTTGAGAATATGAGTGGAGGATAGTCTTAAAATCGTAACTGTATGTTCTTTATTTCCTTAGTGCTTGAAACTTTTGACTTTTTAACAAGAAAGAAATATAGTTAAATGTTCTGTACTCCGTGATTGCGTGATGCTACAAAGTGGTTTGAAGGGCTACCATAGCGTAAGCGTATAGTATACTATTAGAGGTTATCGGTCACCTTGGAGAAATGGAGTGACTGATTGTGAAATAAAATGAAGGAACAGAGGATATCAACTTCAGGAGTTTTTTATCTTTCATTCTGAAAATAAAATGTATCTATTTGTACTTGTGTACTTTTCATGGTGTTTTTTAATAGCTGTAACTTATCACTAAAGGTTTGGGATTTGAGAGATCTTTTGCATCTACCAGTCGGTAGTATGTATCCTATTGTATATCAGTTCCAGTTTGGGCCAAATAGGAGTTATTTTTGACATTGAGAAGTAGGATCATAAATGGTAGTGGTTTTTATTATGAATTGAATTTATGCTATGTTTTACCAACTGATGGAATTCCAAAACCTATGTTTTGGCTTAAATTGCAGGGTGATTTGGTGGTTACCAGCATGTGACTTTTGATAGGCTCTTAATTATTCTTTTTAGACACTTATTTTTTTACTGAAAGGCTCATTAAGGATAACTTTCGTAGATACTTTGGATATGCAAGTGAAAACAGATGAGAAAGATAGAGTAAATGATAAAATTTGCTTAGTAAGACCTAAACAGCAACATCAGAAGCCTTAGTATGTGGATGGATGGAAGCTCTGTAACTAAGGAGACTGAGATTACAACTTCTAATTGCTCTCACATAATGACAGTGTTCATGTTGACAAATACCACAGTCGTTGGAGGAGCAGGGAAGGAAAGATATTACTAAAATTCCTAAAGTGTTTTCTTTTTTACAACTTGCGTTACTGTATATCTTTTTGGCTCTTATAAAGATGATGAGTTTAATCAGTTGTAGTGCAATGGTTAATTTTTTTTTGCTCGATCCAAAATTAAAAATAGCCTTTCTACAGGGACATTTTGTAATATTCTCTTAGTTTAGAGTTGGTTGTGTTAATGTCATGAGTGAGCTCTCCTTGGACACTACCTATAGTAATATTGCACAACAGAAACATAATTAGTTTTCATATTTTAATACTGTAATTTTATTCAGGCTGTTAAACTTATTTAAGGTACAATCATAGCATCGCTTTATAAGTGATTATAGAGAAGATCTTCTTGCAACTTAAGATGACAAAATTTTTAATAGTTTTTCCTTACAAATTCCGTGTCGGTAATGTATTTTCAGTTATTGCTAACAAACAAGTTTTTGTATGCTGAAGTATGCTATACTGCAGTGTTTCTAGCAATGAAAAGGATTTTTCTTGAATTTTTTTTTTTTTAAATTTTAACAATAAGTGTTGTTAGTTATGTACTCAGCTCAAGGATACAGGTCAATGACCACAGCAGACTGCTTATTAGTTACTTCAAGGCCTTAACAGTTGTGTGGTGCTTTTAGTTCCCCTGTAGTAGTGGTTGGTAGGAAATATCGCACAGAAGAATTTAAAGGTCTTGCAGGTTTGCTTTGTTAACATGAAGTTGTGGGCAAACTAATTTTTAAACATGATGAGCTCGTGCTGCGACAAGTGCTTGTGTTCACCCGATCAGAATTGGGCACGGTGTGCGGCAGCATGGCTGGTCGCTTCTCTGAACTCCATCCTAATGTGTAGCTCCTTCTTTCTTTCTTCTGTTACCACAAATATTTTCTAATAATATTTGTACATGGGTCTCCCAGTGGGAGTTATAAGTACTTTTGCAATATAATGCTAAAGGATGAATTGACAGAAGTGCACCATTTTTACATTTTTAATGAATGGTTGAGCTGCCAATGTGTCTTGTGCAACAGAGGACTGAGTTCTCACAGTAGAAGAGGAAAAGTACTTACAGGATTAGAAGAGGGCTCTGTATGAAATCAGACTGAGTAGACAGGAATCATTTATTTAATAAAATTGCCACATAATTGGAGTACCACTTCTGTGAGATTGTGTTGGCTTAAACATGTGTGCATATAGATATATATGTGTGAATGAGGGACTTAAATACAAGAGCTCATTTCTACTTTTCACCTCATCGATCTAGACCCTGTGAAGGTACAAAATCTCAGGTTACTGGTACTTTCCAAAGGGTTTAAAATGTATTTATAAGTACTGCGTGAACTTTGCTGTATTTACTTTTGTAGCTGATTGGACACTGATCTATAAGCCTATGAAAAAGGAGCTGCAGTCTGTGTATGAGGTTTCCTGGTGGCTTCTTGGCCTAAGAAATAAGCAGCAAAGTTCCATCTGCAGATCTGCCCTCATTTGGCACAGCCTCCGTTATTCTCACACCTTCTTACAAATAGTGCTGCAACAGTGTTTTTTCAATATCTGCACATATGCTTGTAGCATGACTGACTAATGAATATGTCGGTGAATACTGGAGTAGAGTGGATAGGAAGATGCCTGCTGCTAACTTGGCAACTGTCTGACACCATCGTTGTGTAAACCTGCTGTCACATTATAAAAGCCTACACGGGGATAGGTGCTCTGGTTCAGAAGTTTTCCCACTGTTTTCTGTCACTGGCTACAGGGAAGTAGATGAACTGGCTGCTGGTGTTAGCCTAAGAACAAGCAAGAAGTGAGCAGCCAGGCCACAGCAGCTGCAGCCTCAGTCTCTAATCCCAGTTCCTCCCCTTTCAGCTGCAGGTCTTTAGCGGTTGTCTCATTTTATCATGCTGTTAGTTTTGTAACAGGGCTGGATGGCAGTGTGAATTGCAATGCCACATTTCTGCGTTGTGATCTGTGCTGTGGGTCACCCTGAGAACAAGCGGCAACTCTTTCTGGTGAAGTGAAATCCTGTTAGGGGTGCAGGCAGCTGCCAGAATGGCCTCCAGCACCTGTACCGCTTCCCGCCATGGGAGCGTGGACAGCTTGAGCGCTGCACGCGACTTGTTCTCTTGGCAGCATTGAAAGACAGAATCGCTTATAAAAATGCTGCTGTGAAGAAGTGTCAGTCTCTGCAAGAAGTTTTTGAAGGCTTTCTGAGCAGTCGGGCGCAGCGCTGCAGCTGGGTTGCAGGCAGGGCTCCTCTGGCCTTCTCCTCTTCCCCTGCAGCTGCAGCCTGCAGTGCACAGCTCTGCTCTGAGGTCATCAACGCAGGCCAGCTGGATATCGTGTGGAAATACAGGTTGCCAATAAAAATACCAATATTTAACCTGTCTTAATTATTAAAAGTTTTCTTCTTTTCTTTTTTTAATAACCATGCTCTTCTGAGATTCCATATTAATATCAGCACACTTCATCAGTCTTCAGGGCATAATCTTGGATTAGTTTTTGGGCCACAGTCTTATACAATTATCAATATAGAAAATAATCTTTTAAACAATTTAAATTCAGTGGAGAGTGTTTTCAAAATATCTTTCAGCTTTTCAGCATATAGACATCATATTTGGACATAGTAGCTTTCTTGCTGCAGCTTTAAATGTATATTTTAAGACTGAAAACTATGACCTTACCCCACTGACTCAGAAAACTTTACGGTGCATGTGTAGCCAGCCCTGTGTATACCTTTGCGGAAATAAGATCAAAAGCTACAGGGTCAAAGACAGTATTGTTTTTTTCCCCCTTACATAGTTCCTGTACTGTAGCTCACGATTAGGTATTACATTAGTACAGCATGGTGTATGCTTCAGTGACTTGCTTTCTATAACAATTAAATTTTGTTATTCTGATGGTGTATGACAAGAGAAGGTTATATGGCAAAAAAATCTCTTATCCCAGATATTGTTAAAGGAGCACCAAAAAATTCTTCAGGACTTGTGAGAAGCTGCCTTTTCCCTTCTGAAGAGCAGTTGTTGGTTGAGACACTCAGCTTCTCCTCATTGCTCAGGATAGCTTCACCAAAGCATTTCCCTATCCTTTTTACAGCGGTTAAAGGCAACTGCTCATCTCGCCGCACTTTATTCAGGCAGAGCAAAGGACAAGATAATCCCCTTAGCCTGTTAAATGCTCCATCCCATCTGGTAGGTGATAATTGCATTGTAAGGAGATTAGCACAGTGGGGTATGCTTATGGTGTAATGAAATCTTCACTACAAGTGTGAAAGTCAGCTGAATGTGGTCAAGCAGTTTGGGACCTTCCATTTGCACATTTTTGTAAATATCACAAAAGACAAGTTTCGTCTGGAGAAGCTGTGCAGTACGTTGTCATGCCTTCACATGTGTGTAACAGACTATACATTTGTTCTGAGACATCAGTAATCTAAATATCTGAAATATTCCTGTAGGAGTAGTGGAATAGGCGCTTGTTTAGCTGAACATTTTAGGGCAATTCTGTGATTGTAGCTGTATCAAATGCATCCCAAGTGTTGACTTTACTTTTACTCAAAAGTCCTATGACTTTGAAATTATGGTGTTAAGTTGTTGCTAGTGTAGGAGCACCTATGTTATAAACACTGCCTAGAAATCTTTGTCGGTAAAGGTGAAATTTGAATACACTACACCGTGAGGAATATCAGAGTGATTTTGTGTCAGTAGGGATAAGAGGATTTCAAGCTGAAAGTAACTCTCCTTGCAGCCAACAAGAATAACTGTTTTGAAATTTCAATTTCAAGCATAAGCCTAAGATAGTACAAAGTGGCTCTAAATTTTTTTTTTTTTAAACTGTCCTATGTTTGCTGTTTTTTAAGTTAAGCTAATGCTGTCAGTAGTGAAGATAGTAAGTCAGAGGATATAATAACTGTTCTTTACCTTTCAGGATGTTAAAGATCCATTTGAAGGTATCTTGCGTAGGGTTGCTAACCATCCCTGTAAGGCACAAGAAGCTGTGAGTTGCTCAGCGCTGACCAGTGTCGGCCATTTTTCTGGTTTGAACATTAACCTATTAGGTTAAAACAGGGCTTGGTTAGCCCACGCAGTGCTGTGATAGTGTTTTGGAGTCAGATTAGGAACTTAACAGGGGTGTGTGTATTTTTACGTAAATAGAGAGTTGGGTGTATAAATGCACACTGCGTGCAGTAGATGCCTTAGCGTTGGTGTATGACCTTGCTGCGGGATGAAATTTTCTAATGAAGTGAGGTTCTGTGGCTGCTGTTTCTTCAGTTTCCAGTTCCTGACTTAGCAGCTCTGTGTGCGCGCGCTTCTGGGAGCAAGGACAGAATAAAATGTAGTGCTGTTTTTATGGACTGTCTGCAGTAACTTTGCCAGTCTGCGATGAAGTTGAGTGTGGTTAAGCTTGACCTTCTCTTAGTTAATCACGGCTCTGAGTGCGCAGGGTCGAGTAGAAAGCTACTTTTTCAAAGTTGTGGTGATGAGACATGGGAGTGATTTCACAGATGTTTTGGGGTTTTTCTTCCTTTTTCCATTATTGTTATTTCGCATAAGGTGGCTGAGCTCTAAAGAATGTTTCTATATTTTCTTCTTTTAAATGGAATATGTTTGCCTGAGGAGAGGAAAATTGAGAAATTTGCTGTTTCGTTGTCTGGCATGCTTTGATTTTAAATGAACCTGAGTGAAAGGTCATGAGACTCAAAAACCAAAAAACTCAACCAACAAACAAACAAACATCCCTCCAAAAAACAAAGTCTGTCCCCTGTTGCCACCCCAGTCCTCTCTGAAATACAAGTTTGTCAGATGAAAATCCCACTTGGAAGAACTATTACGTTGACAATATACAAAAAATATTTTTCAAGAGGAATTTTCAAATGTTTAGAAGCAGGTGTTTTTTTTTTTTTAACAATCTTAACAGATATTTGAAATATATAGTATTATAAGTATGTAGCAAACCAAACCATATATAGTATATAATTGTTTTTCTTCTTATTTAGGTGACAAACAGCATGTTTGGTGCTTCAAGGAAGAAGTTTGTAGAGGGGGTTGATGGTGACTACCATGATGAAAACATGTACTACAGCCAATCATCGATGTTCCCCCATCGGTCAGAAAAAGATGTAAGTTGAATAAGCTTATTTTTCCCCTTTAATTTCCAACCAGTTTTGTGGCTTTGAAAATCTTTTTCCAATTGAAAATAACCATAGTTTCAAGTATGTGAAATATGTCCAAGGAAGGGCTTCATTTAGCCTTAAGCTGTGAATGACACTGTTTTCAGTCGCAGGTCTTTTAATTTTAGTGCATTTCTACATGTAAATTTCAGCTATATGCTTGCCAGGGTTTTGATTTTCATCTTTAAAAATTATATTTGTAACTTAAGTTGGGTTATTGGTTATATTTTGTGTTTACGTGTTGTGACTGCAGTGTTTTTGTTGTGATTTTGCATTTTGCTTCTTCAAGCATTTATTGAAAATGCCTTGTGCAGCGTGTTTATCTGCTCAGGTATTCTAATTCCCATTTGTAATGACACAAAGTTACAAAATCACCCATTCTAAATAATTTTGCCCCATTATTTTATGTTAGAACTGCATTGACGTTACTGAAGCTCTGCTTCTTACTGATGTAAATAAATTAGCCAGTAAAGTATTTCACTTTAATATGGAGTGGCATGTAGAAATAGATGGAAGACTGGAAGCATGACTTGGGGTTCATGTCACCTGAAGTTCAGTAATACCATCTCATGACATGCTTGCATTTAAGATGTGTAAGCAACATATATGCTAGATTTTCTCTGTAATAAAATTTAAAAATCCCTTCAGACTTCTAGAAAGGTGTTACTGCTTCAAGTCTGCCTCCATGACTGCCCAGAAATGCAGTTGTTTAATAGCAGATGTGAACATAGTCTTGGTAGACCACATAAACATAAGCATTTCCTATAGACCTTTGGTTAAATTTTAATCCAGATATTCAAAGACAGAATGAAATAGGTTTAGAGTAGAAGGCTTTTTTAAAACAAACAAACAAACGCTTAAATGCAGCTTTCCAATTCAGTTTCATAAGTTACTGTGATGAGAAATTTCAGGCGAGTCAGGAAAGGATTGAAATATACTGCAGTGTAAAGAAAATCAAATAGGCTGTTCTTTTCTGTTTATGTCCATTACATATGTGTATGTAGCACAGATGCACACAGGCACAGTGGAATATTTATAATGTTGAATGCACTTTCCTTTCTGTGAGCATTGAGAGGTGCAACTAGTGCTCTCAAAACAAGTAGACAGTATTTCTCCAAAGTGATTCTTAGATATTAAATCCACTCTTTTAGATTTGATGCACTGAAGGAGAAATCATTACGGTGTAGTAAGAACGGTGAAGTGAGATGAATGCCATGCTGTATGGCATACACAGTGAAAGCTGATGCTTGGCACGTTGTTGACACAGTGAACGAGTATTTTAGTTGCCTACTCTTTCTGTAGGCAATGTTGCAGAAGTGGATCTTAGAACGGGACTTCAAGAGGAGGAAGGTGGGTGTTCCAGGCGCCACAAATGACAAATGAGAAATCCTGAAAGCTTGTGGGAGAAGTGGCCAAAATGGGGCATAGAAGCTGCTGTAGTTGGCAGAAGAGTGATGTCATTCTGACAGGAAACAGTGATTTTTGCAAAAGCTTTTTAAAGTTTTATTTCCAAATAATATTTCTTGTTAAGGGATTTTTTTTCCCTGCTGTAGCTACACTGTTGTCCAGTATAACTTTTGTTTATGAAATCTTAAGACATTAAATGGTATTGTCTTTTTTTTTTTTTTGAAGTTTCTAAAACTAAATATATGGTGGTAATATTGACACTGTCTGTACACCTTTGATCACTCATGTATAGCTAAATGCATATTCTGTATTTCATATTCCTTAGATGTCTTGTTTGGCTCACAGTAGTTGAGTGAGGTTGCAAACGTGTTTGTATTATTTTTTAGTTTCCAACCAATTTGGTGGCTTTGAAAACCTTTTCCAATTGAAAATAACCATGTTTTCAGATAGTCTTTCAACTGGAATTCTACTTGAGTTGTTGTTCTGTATATGACAACACAATAAATATATTGACTGAGTTGTTATTTGGATAACATTTAGTTTTGACCGACAAAAAATAAATTTGCTCAGAATTTTCTGAGGAAGTTCATAAAGACTAACGTTCAAAACGTGGATCTAGTTTTATCAATGTCTGCGGGGAAATCCTTCCAGCATTCTAAGTCTTGAGACAATTTGAATCTTTGTCTTCACATTTACGGTGAAACAGAGTAGGTCAATGTGAGGAAAAAGATAAAGGTAGAAGAAACTTTGGGGAAAGGAGTAAATCACTTTTATATTCAGAAAATCCAGCTGGTAATAAAAAGAGTAAAATGTAGCATTCACAATCTTTTTGTAGGCTTACTGAAAAACAGCAGTTTTTATGCCTCTTCTAATAGAATTGTCTAAACAAGGTGCAGTTTTACTGCAATTTAAATTATTGCTCTTTTTTCATTTTCAGTTTCATATGTCTTTACTGAGAGCAGATGAAATTGATGTGTTGCAGATTTTAGCTACAAACCTGTAGAAAACAAGTTAAAAGTTTTTTGTATTGTTTTGTTTTTTTTCTTTCCAGTATATCAAATATATGAATAAAACCCGAGTCCTTCATTCATGCTTCATGCCCCCTCCCTGGCAGTGTTCAATGCCAGGTTGCATGGGGCATTGAGCGGCCTGGTCTGGTGAGATGTGTCCCTGCCCATGGCAGGGGGTTGGACTGGATGATGTTTCAGGTCCCTTCCAACCTAAACCATTCTGTGATTCTATGATAAATAGAGCAGTTCTGAGAGAAGCCCCTAGTGTATGGGCCTCCTTAAATACTGCTCTTTGGGAAGGGCTAAAGCCTGTTTAGTATTCACCCTTGTACTGGACATAACTTGGTGTTTTTCTGTTTTACACTTTGTTGAGGTATTACTGATTCTAACCTGAAAAGTTGCTGCTTTCCATGGAATTGTTACTGCACATGTGTACTCCAAGCAGAGGAACATACAGAATGGTGAAAGCCTCTTAAAATTTAGAGTAAGGACTATTACTGCAAGCATATTATTTTGTATAAGCTTTGGAACCTGTTTTTCACTTTACAGTAGGGTTTCTGTCCTTGTGAAGAGGCAGCTGGTGAGGTACAGTGAGGACTTGCACACAGTTTGACTGGGTTGGGAGCTTTTCAGGTTTCTACCTTGTTTTTACACCTAAGGTGGAGGTTTAAATTTTTTTTCAAATTATGTTAGGAAATAGTTCTTCACTCAATAAACAAAGAAAGAATTTAGAACCTAACTGAAAAAGATGTAAAAATTATTATATGCCTTTTAATGAACAACTTTCATAGCACTTAATGATGTGATATTCTTGTAACTTGTTGCTTTGGCTACTTTCAATTTTAAAAGATTTTCCTTTACACAAAGGTAAAATGAACTAAGGCTGCTCGACTCCTGTCTTAAATTTTGAAGACTTTTTTACAAGTGTGAAAGTAGTAGTAAATAGTTTAGGGAGTTATTTTTTTATTTCAGAGCCTCAGTGTAGCTAAAACCTAAAAGCTTTCTTTTACCTTACCTGCTTTTTCCCTAGGGAATACAGTTCTAGAGAGTCAGGATTGATACGGTAATTGAAATTGAAAAGTTGCATGTTACTCATGTGCACAAGTGGCTCCAAAATCATATGGATGCTATTTGGGTCTGTTGTTATAGGCACAGAATTATGGTTCCTTAGATGAGATTAGATCTTACTCGAGCCGTCTGATGCTTCCTTTTTACTAAATGAGTGACTTCGCCTTGAGTCATCACAAGTAGAGAAGTAGAACAGAGTATACGCGTGAATGCTCTGTCTGTGATTTCTGGTGCACTTAAGGTCAGTGCATGATAACCAGGTCAATAATCCTTCGGCAAAGAAATGAAGTATTTTACAGAACTTGCAGAAAATAGAACAGTTTAAGAAAACAGTTTAAGATTTGGCTTTTAGCAGCTGTGGTCCTCTAACTTAAATTGACAACGAGATCCGCAATGTGCCCACAAAATAATTACAGAGCTTATTTGTGGCCAGTTTTACCCACTTAATTGAGCTGTCTGTGCACTCAGCAACATTATTGTGAGGACAGGGATATGTGTATTTTTATTTGCATAGAGTGACAACGGTAGCAATTGGTAACACACAGCTTTTGTATGCTTTTGAATCTACTGTCTTGAAATTATCTAAAATAAAAATGACGGTGAGATTTGAGAAGAGATGGGACCTGTTCAGTCTGAACTTCTTTCGTTTCTTATGCATAAGTATGTAAGAAGTGCTCTGTGAGATTTGACCAGTCTGGCCCAATCTGCTGAAGATATAGCTACGTGAGAATATAAGATCAGGGCATCTTCTGTTGTTATAAGATACAGCCATAAATCTGAGAGTAGACAGACATGCCTTTGAATGAAAATCTACCCAAATTATTAGGAATGTTAGGAATTTTTTTCAATGAGAGCTTTTTCTGTTTCTCAGCTCAGTGCTTTGCTGTTCATTTTCTCTCCTTGTTGCTCAGCAGATGATAAAATGCCCGCAGTAACATAATAATAATAATCTGATTTGCACTTCCAATGGATTGGTTTGCTGAGCTTATTCTCTTCTCTGAAAAATCTTTTTTACCTATTTCTGGACTCTCTCAGTTGAGATGCGATGTTCTTTTGCAGCTCAGTTCTTTCGAAACATGACTTCTTGTGAAATCAGATACGTTTTAATGATTGAGACAAGTAAGATCTAGCCTGCAGATTAGCTTTGGCTCGTTGCATCTATTAATCTGGCTCCTTGACACTGTTTCCTGAAGTAGGAGATCCTCAGATTTGGATATTGAGCACAGTGAAATGGGTTATTGATTCTGAGAGCCTGCTTTCCAGAGGTTTCCTCCATCTTGATGTAGGATGATCTTTCTAAGTTCGGGGAACTCAATGTGGGAAGGGTTTAACCACTCTCCTGGAGACAGCTTTGGCTTTAGGATTGCTGAGCCACGCAGCTGGATTGTTGTCTGCTACTGCTGGGTTCTAGGGAAACCTATGGTATCCCGTTTCCCAAGGCATCTTGCTTGCCCTTCGCCTTAGTCGTTGCACAGGAGTTTGTTAGCTTAGCCATAATTTAACTTCAGATGCCGCACATGGAGTTGTTGTAAGTATTTAAGATTTCCCATAGAATCCTCATGTATCAGTCAGAGGATTCATGCTCATGCTGGCTTCTTGAGTAGAGTTACTTAACGTTAACGTAACTTTTCACGGTCTCGATAGTTTTGATCCATTTGTGGAGGGGGGGGAACTAAAGCTTATTTTTGGGAGAAAATAAATTACTGTCTTTAATTATGAACGGAGAATGAATATTTTCCTAGGCATTAGTGTATGGAAATATTAGTGTATGGAAACATTCTGATAAATTTGAAGAGTGAGTTGCTTTCCTGTGTTAGCTTTGTGAAACACATAGCTTAAGCTTTTTTCTTTGAAGTGAGAGTTGCAAAAGCAACAAAGTTGCTTTGTACATTCCCAATTAAACATACTTTGCATCTTTTAGTGAGCACATAATACGTTTTTTTTAAAAAAAAAAACAACTAACCACAACCAAAAGGCAAACAAAAAACCCCCTGAACTTTAAATGAGTGAAAATTGTAATGCCATTAATTGAAAACAGTTGGAATGACTTGCAGGGTATAAGATTACAAATAAACTGAGGGAGTTATTTGCTTTAATGCAGTATACCCTTTCAGAGCCTATTGTCATATATAGGCTTGCATTTTCATAATGAAGTTACACAGCATGAAGAAAAACCCAAAAGTTTTAGGAGGCAAAATGCACCCTTTTACTGTGTCACCTACTAATTATTACGTGAATGGGTTTATCGAATAGAACAATACATGATAAGCTAATTTTACTTAGGAAAATGGATACTTCATGACAGTTTGCAAGAAGGATATAACTGCATTAGTTGTATTTCACATCACTTACTTTACAATTTGAAATTATGTCACAATAAAATTAATGTCACTATTGATGACTGGAATATATCCTTCTCATTATGGTTGAGTTTGTGTTTAGATTTTTTTACAGAAGGACCAAATGATTCTGCTATCTGTTTTTCCTGTATTTTATCTAAAAGCTGTGTCTTACTGCATCTCCACTTAAATCAACAAAATATAATAGTTTTTGTATGTCATCTTTGGCATTTGAAGTGGTTCCTCAGACCAGATTAATTCCATGCATAAAATCTGGAAGGGGGAGGTTATGGTTTGTTATACAGTAATTCAGTTCACTGAGAGTATTGTATTGTAATATTGGTAGTTTATGTGCTCAGTGTGTGGGTGGCTTTTTTTAGCTTTTCGTATGCAACTGGTTATTTAATTAAAATTAAATATTTGCTTTGTTGTCCTGGCTCTTAATTGCTAATGGCATTTTTGGTAGCAGCTTTCAGTGAGTTTTCAGTCATCTTTTGGCTCATTAATACACTGTGACATCAAACTGAATCTCTCTACGGAGGGAGAATTTGTTTTTACAGTTTTACTTTAATAGCTGTGTTAACCTCAAGTTAATAATGTCACTGTCCCTCAAAGGTAAGATCTTGAGATACTGCTGCCAACAACAAAAAAATTCCTGATAAATGTAATGCAAAAGGTGGCGCTTGCAGTGCGGTGCAGTTCTACCTCTGTGTGCTTCCCAAGTGCCACTGGAGGCAGGAAACCACAACCGTAAATGATGAAATGTTTGAAAGATTGAATAAAATTTCATATATTTTTCAGTATTGTATCTGGGTTTATATTTCACAAATAGCATTATATCAATAGCAATTTTCACTTGCAAATAATACCAAGCAAATATAAGCCTTTCAAAATTGCTTCATTGGTCTCGGATTTAAAGATTTGGAAATATTTTCTTGCAGTGTGTGAATTTTGTGAACACTGTTACAAAGTGCTTTGCAACCTAGAGAAGGACTAATAATAATACTAAATATTATACTCAGAGTATAGAAAAATCTGTATTTTTAAAATCTCTTATCTGTTGGCTTGATTTTATTATTTTTGTACATCGGTATAATACTTTCTCCTTTTGAGGCTGTGGGTCGGCTGTTTTATTATTAAATAGTGCAGCACAGATGGCAGATACCAGACATCAAGTAGTGCAAATACAAAATGGTGCTGATGTTTGCACCTGTGAGAAACCCATCATTTATCAGGCCAGATATTACTCTCAGACTTATTTGCTTATTCTGACATGTTTTGCTTTTAAGAGTTGACTTTGTAGCGCTGGATTGGTGTATTTTAACTTCAGCTTGCTTTGTGTTCACGAAAGTAGCCTTAGGCTATAACAGCATCATATAGCAGCCTTCACGGCAGCGTTGCTTTCTGAGTTTTCTTGGTGCCAGCATGCCGAGCTGTGCCCCCACAGCAGTTATGGTGACAGGCGTCTGTCCCCACCGTGAGTTGGTGGCCTGCCTAGGAGAGGCAGGATGCTGCAGTACAGGAGGGAAGGCAGGAATGGCCCTGGGTTCGACAATGTCCCCAGAGGGTTGTGAGATGCAGCAGGTTTTTCACGGTTCTGGCAAATTCAAGCAATTGCTGGTGCTGTTCTTTTCAAGACTGGTAGACACTCTTAAATAAACTTGCTGTTATAAACCCATCATGAGTTAATTAAAGCAGTTACAGTAAAATCTTGTTCATTACTAGTGGTAGGAAATTCCCTGATAGCACGTGATGCCAGACTGATTTTTGGTGTGGATCAATTCAGAAAAATTGGGCCATCTGCTGGGACCATCAGGTGGTTTGAATTTAGGAGAAGAATCTTCCATGATCAGAACTGCACTGTGGCTATTTGAGACTTGTGAGTGAAGTGATGTTTCCATCTTAGTTGGCTGTGATCAACTCAGTCTTTCAGCCTGCCAGCACAGAGCATCGCTCCTTCTGTACGCCAGCAGAATAAAGTCCACCCTTCATCTTCCACAAGGTCCTGCGTGTTCAGTCTCCTTGCCCTGTGGGAGATGCAAGTCTTAGGCCTTCTCTGTCTCCTAACAGCACGTACCAGGAAAAGCCAATTGCGACAGTCTGTCTGGTTCAGTCACCCGAGGTTGGGGTAGAAACAGAAATCCCGTGCCATTTCACAACTGGGTTTTGTAGCTGTTAACCACTGGCAAATTGATTTAAATCTAAATGCCGAAGCTTGGAGAGTGGAGGGTTTTTTGTAGCATAAGCTACAGGTGTCAGAAGCTTGTTTAACAATTTCTTTAACTCTATTGAAGATTACTAGGCACTTGTTTTAAAAAGTTGGTATTGTGTACATACTGCTAGAATATGCTGTTCATTGACGTGATCTCAGTAATTTGGTATATTTTGTTTTTCAAAGGTTGCTACAGGTATAATTCTGAGCTTTTTTTTCCCCCCAGAATATTGACATAATTAGGTAAAGCTTAAGAGATCTTTCCAACTGGAAGAGGCTTTAGTCACCCTAAGGGTTAGACTGCTTTAGTTTTTATTCAGATTATCATGTTGTATACTAAAAGAAATTAAAGACTGACTTCCAGCCACCGTTGCAAGTACACTGATGGAGAGTTGTTATATTTTGTGTGTCATGTGGCTGGTGTAGTCCAGTCAGATAAAATGATGATTGCAGAATGCTAGAGGGAATGTTTTTAATACTATCAACAACATTCATCTTGAATCTTCGTTATTTTTGGTAGACCAAGTTCAAGTACATTATAATAGTGTCTCGGAGGTTGTGAATGCAAATAAAAGTCCTGGTAGCACAGGTAAAGGTTTTGACTAATATACTTGTTTTTATTGTTGACCTGTATTATATGGAAATAATAGAAAAGGAAGACAAAATTTGAAACTATTCCTTACTTAGTTATGACCAGAAAAAGTATTTAATACTAAGGAGGCTTTTTTGGCAAATTACAACATAAACTAGAGACACAATAAGTGAGATACCCATACAGCATCTTCCTGCTCCATGAGATTTGAGAAGTGCTATGTTTAGTCAGCCTGGAACAGAGCCACAGAAATTTTTATTTATTTCTTCTTGAGGCTTGTTATCTTTGATGTTCTATATATGTTATGGCTTTAAAACTAGTTGTTAGAATTACTGAATTCCATACGTGGTCTTTATTACTGTTTTCTATAAAGGTTTTTCTACAAGTCATTTTGCAATTAACTTTTCATGTAAAAGCAAATGGCACAATATAGGTGACCTACTTTGCAATATTTCAAAAGAAAATCTAATTTCTAATAAGCAGTGTTCATTACATATTATTTGCCATTCCTTTGCTTGTAACTGAATTTTAAAAATCAAGTACTACTTGAGGTAGAAGAGATGGGATTCTTTTTCCTCTCTTTCAAGTAGTTTGCTACTTCTTAGGTCTGTGATTTTTTTTTTAAATTTTTATTATTATTTTTACTCCAAGTTAATGTTATAAATAGAAGGTTTTTATGCTGAGTTTTATACCATCTTCTGCTTATTATATCACATGCCATCACAGCAATTTTTGAATGCCCTGAGCAGCTGTTCTTACAGGATCATCTCATTGGCTTCACTGTTTTGCTTACCTGTCCCAAAGCTAGTAGTACTTTTTGACTGCTGTTTCTATCTCAGTGTCTGGTTGGTTTGGGATTTTTTGCATGTGTGCCCTTGTCATTGTCTCTGAAGGTGTCTCATAACTTTTTTCTGTAATTCTTTCCATGGAATTACAGTTTGTCACACCTTGCAACATGTTCTTGGGTTTTCCAACTTGTCAAACTTGAATGAATTTTGTTGTTTTTTGGGGTTTTTTGTTTGGTTAGTTTTTTTTTTTACCTCGACATTTGACTTTGCCTTTCCTTTCTTGAAAGGAAAGACTTCTCTTACCAATGTTTAACAAATATCAGTTTCATAGTTTGGATGGGGAGTGTGCTTTTGAAGTCTGTCTCCCAAGAGTCCCCACTTCAGCATCCTTTGGATCATGTTGCAAATCAGTCTTGGTGTGAGTGAATTTGATTCCTTCTGGATCAAAGTAGGCTGGAAAAGATGCTCCAGGAATGCACCAAATGTGTTGCTCTCACTAGCGGGCAACTAGTCCAGTGCATCAGGTGTTTTAGTCTTGGCTAACTCTGGTTAGAAATGCATACGATATCTACGTTAGGTCCTCAGGATCACCTTATTTGTTTTACAAATGTACTTCTCTCTGGCTGCATTACTTGTTCTCTTTGTTCACAGCCAGTTCTTCATTAAGAAAGGAAAAATTCAGGCCACTTTGACCCATACCTTAGTTAAGTTTTTTTTCTGCAAGAAGTTTTTGTCTTAGTATTTCAAGCCTCCTGTGTATGCAAGTGTGGATGTTTATTGCTGGAGTTGCTTACTGTCAAATATGCACATTTTGCTCAAAAACTGTTTGAGTACATGGTATTTTGGGATGATATTTCTGATACTTTCTGATTATATTGCCTGCTGTAATTTCTCATGTCTTCTGTATGTATGAAAAAAATCATAAAGACACTGTGATTTACAGACATGAATGCCACTTTTGATATTTAGTGCGTACCCTGCATGTCATCTTTCTCATTTCTGCCATCTAGATTTGGCCCCAGTATGGAAAATCAGCAGATTCCGTTTGTAAGGTTTGTTTGGGGTTTACATCTGTCTAGATTAAGTCAACAAAGCAGTTTGCAGTTTATCACAGTAAAAGTGGAGGGGAAAAAAAGATAAAAAGAAGAAAAAGCTGGAAAAGCTTGAAATCCCTACATGTATAGTAATCAAGACATTCCTTTCCTTGAAACCATCATAAAATTCGATCCAAGTCCACACTCCTGCACTAAACAGTCATTTGCCTGTGGATTAATAGGTACAAGTAGTATATTCTGTGGTGAGCTGGGTGGCTTAGGTCAACTATACCTCTCCTTTCTCTGAGAGACAAACAGCTCAGCCTAATGTTGGAGAGCATCCACTCTGTTCTTTAAAAACATCCGAGGATGGATGTTCCAGTCTTTAACTGTCCTTGGTTGCAAAGGGCTTTTTTTTCCAAATACGTAGCCTAGATCTCCTGTTTCTCAATTTTTTCAATACTTTCCGCTTCTGCAGCAGCACAGGGAGTAGTTTATTCTTTTCCTCTTACAGCAGTGACTGGAAGTCTGGTGTCGTGTCCCTACCTTAGTTGCCTTCTTTCTGAAGTATGAAACCCCCAAATCTCAGTCTTTCTTTGTAGATCATGATTTATTTTTCCTTTTAAATCTTACTCTTCTTGAGAATTCCTTTAGTTTGTCACATTTCTTGGGTGATGTCTGGAAGCTGACAAATAAGGTTTTAATGGAAATACTTGGTAATGTGATGTCTCTAAAGTGGGTATGATAGAACAGGAAAGATTACTTCTGACACTTGTACATCTTACCTATTCCTGTGGTCTATTCAAGCATGATGCTAGCTCTTAGGGTGGTACATTATAATTTAACATTGGAATCTTATCTGAAGTTTGTGTCTGTTTCTATATACCTACTGCTACCTAGCCACTCATGTCCCACCTTTTGCTATTTTAGCATTATATGAAACCTTGCAGTTGTTGTTACTACCTTGAACAGAGATTGATACAAGTGTGTGATGCATGATTTGCAGGGGGGAAGCCCTATATCTGATATAAATAACTAATAATTATTTTAATAGTTTATTCTTATGTAAAAATGCGTCTCTTAGCTACAAGGGTGTTAAAACTGGAAGCATTTAGATCTTCTTCCTCTATGCTATTTCTCACAAGTAAAAAATGTCTGGTTTTATGCATGTAAAGTAATACATTTTCATTGACATTTAATATACTGTTACAGTTGTTACTGTGCAGATATTTTGGAGAGTTTCTAAAACTTTTGATGACTTAAAAGAAGTTTTCAGTTGCTGTTTTGGCTTTCCTGGCAAAATAAGATACTGTTGTGAACTTTCAGAGCAAGATGGCACAATATCTTTGTGTCTTTTAATAACCTTTTATTCTTCCTACATTTCAGATGCTGGCATCACCATCAACATCAGGTCAGCTGTCTCAGTTTGGGGCAAGTTTATACGGGCAACAAAGTAAGAATTCTTTTCATTGCTGATATGTTTATTTTATGCTAGATATGTTCTGGTTTCATGCTCTTTGGATAGACAGCATGCACATGGCTTTGTTTTCTGGTGATTGTAAAAAGTCATTATGTCGTCTTATTTGTGTGTTAGTTGAGGTTTTTTTGAGGTTACATTTTTTTGCTTTGCTTAGTGTGCATTTTTGCAGTGTTTAGTATGCAAGGTGTCATATATTGACACTGTATGTCTCTTAAATATCAGAATATAATCATTCTGTAAAGAATGTCTGTGATTTAACTGGATCTCTGAAGGAAAACCTAAGGAAAGTGAGCTGGGCTAAAATGAGCCTAGTTCGGAAAAATGTGTAAGGAAATTATACCTTAAATTATAACCGATATTTTGTGCTCTGCAGGAGCAAATTAAATCTTGTGTATGTGCTTGGCAACTTGCATTTGGCAGAGATCTACGCCAGTAATGTTATTGCCTTCTGCACCATTTTTTTTCTATCTGATATCTTGAAGATTTTTCCTGTATCTGCCAGTCTTGTGTATGCTGTTGCTCTAGGAGACCTATAGAGCAGCAGAAACAGTGAGTAACGTCAGCCACCTGACTTAAGGGCCAATGTTGAGAGCTGAACCTCCTCCTAGCTGAGAGGTACATCCAGAAAGCAACTCAGAATATCAGGGTTAGATACAGTTACACAAGTAAAACGGATTTGTGAACATCTCTCTCTTGCCACTGTATGCTCTTGGGTGTTTGCCAAGTGCATCTGACTCAGATTTGCAGAAAAAAGGTGTCTTCAGAGCACTTTGGAGAGTGTGGATGTTTTTAGCAAAAGCTTTGTCTGCTAGATGCATGGCCTTCACAACTTCCTTTAGCTTTCTTCATCTAGTAAAAAAAATAGTCTTTTTTTTTCCCTTTCTCAGCAGCTGTTGATGAGTGACCATGTAATACAAATTGGCATTTGATTATGCTACTGAGATTCATGTGAGCAGTTTCTAGCCAGTCGGAGAGCCGTGTTTGGTTCTTGGCTTTTTGGGTCCTCAATCTGGCACTTTTGAACCTTTCAGACTTAATTGTATAAAAATAATGAAATAGTTTATTTTTTCTGTTTTTTGCATTTATTTGTTTATTTTTAAGATTTTTTTTTTCATCAACTTTGTTGTTCATTCAGTTGATTGTGGTGCCTAGGACATAATCTCTCTAACATGGAGACATACATGGCTAAAACCCAGAAACTAAATATTATCAGGGTTCAGATTCTACCAAGTATCGAGAAAAAGGGGTGAGGAACTTCTGTGTTGAAGTCAATGCTTATGATTAAAATACATATAGGAGAAACGAAGGTGATAATGCCTATACACGTTTAAGTTGGTAGCAGTTAGTCATTAAGCAAGATGTCGTGTTATAGAGTTAATGCTACTTAACTGTTAGGCAGGAAATTGGCCGCTTGATTCATTGGCCACAAATTCATCAGCCTCCAATACTGCCCATGCAGATCTCTTGTCTCAGTTAAAAAAGTGGAAAAAGGAGGAGTAAGAAATTTATATTTTTTTCTTACGCTGAGTATTTCAACTGCCCTTGTTTGCCAGCCACATGAATTTGGTTCTTCGTTACTGTAACAGCCCTACTCATTCAAAATTCTAGTTTAGCGAAAGTGAATGACTAAGAAATAACCATCAGGGTAAAACTGGCTTTGCTGACACAAATGCCTGCACAAAATTAACCTGAATATTTTTCAGGGTTCTGTATCTAGTTTGGAAGCGTATGTGTTTTTTCTCTACCATTTTATTTTGAAAATTTCAATCAGTGTGAAATATTATTTATAATATATATTTTTGCTCATTGAAATTATTCTGATGCAGCAAATTGCCAAAATATTTACAGTGAACACTTTGATGTAATCACCATTTAATGAAGTCTTAGGAGGCCTGTTATAGCAAGTCACACTGCCTCTTAATCTGAATGTATAGAGAGAAATTTGAGTGTTATCAAAACTTTGAGTGTTACTGGAAGCTTCTTGGATTGCAAATTGTAGGGTAGGACACAGCTAGCAGTTCTTAAAGTGTGAAAGCTAAACGGTTGGAAGGTTTCTTTATTGTCCAAAATAATAACCTGGGGGTATGCTGTGTCCATTCTTTGCATCCTTAGTATGTAATCACATTATACACTGGTGCATTCAGCTCTTCTGCAAGGGTGAGCTACCATGGGAGAGTGCTGGTTCATCATAGTTTTTCTGTTGTTTGGTCTGCAAGATAAGGGTTTGAGTTCTGTGAGTCTGCCTCAGCAGCCTTACACGAAAGCAATAGGAACAATTACTTACAGCTATCACCTGTAATGTGCTAGGTTTGTTTCTGTTGATATATTGCCCTGAGTTACTTTTTCTTGTCTTTGAACATCATTTCGAAACTTCATAAACACAGAAAAGTAATGCGAGAATGATGAGAAACTTCATGAAATTTTAGGACATTTTGAGACAGGACAGCAACTGGTCATCTTTTGCTGTTCCGAGTTGAAGTGATTTCTTTTTTTTACCTCACTGAAGTGCTTACTTCAATCTGTCACACCCAATTCTTTGTGTAGAAAATACTTTTGATCACAGTGTTAAAAACCATCTGTATATTTCTAAATGCTAATAGAGGGCAGTTAGAATTCTACTTGCTTTCTTCTCTCAAAAGATTGAACTTGACTGGATCATGGACACTGAAGTTTTGTTATCAAAAAGAAGCAACTTAAACTTTACAAAGAACTGGCTTAAAATGTTGCTTTTGTTGCTGTAAAAGCAATGTTATTGTTAACTAAATGATAATAGTTTTCTTTTTTATTAAAGATTTGCTTACTTTTTAACAAGATAGCGTTCTCAATACTGGTCAAATAAATGCCAGCTTGTTCAAAAGTAATTATTGTAATCCTTGAGTGCAGTTATTAATTTTCTCAAAATGCTGCCTTTTTGGAGATAATTTGTAGACTTCCACGTCCTCATCAAAAACTCAAATTTTGTTTCCCTTGAGGCTGTTTTTGTTAGTGACTCAAATGCAGAAATTCCTTAGGGCCTTCCTGAAGTTTAACAAAAATGGGGCTAAATTTGAGATAATCTGACTTCTACTGTGCAAACAAGGACTCAGTTTTTACACTGCACTTTCCTTCAGTCATTACACTTTTTAGTAGGTTGTCAGCATAAGTTATTTCCATCTACACCTGATGGAGAAGACTTTGTTCCTGATTGCTCTGTATCTCCACCCCTCTGAATTTTTTTTCAATAGGTGCACTAGGCCTTCCAATGAGGGGAATGAGCAACAATACCCCTCAGTTAAATCGCAGCTTATCACAAGGCACTCAGTTACCGAGCCACGTAACGCCAACAACAGGGGTACCAACAATGTCACTTCACACGCCTCCATCTCCGAGCAGGTATTTATTGATAGCCAATATTTCTGCCATTGTGTCTTTCTGCAGAGCGCTTGTTAACTGTTCTGCATATTTTGCCTCGACTACTTTACAGTCTGATTAATTTTAAAAAAAGAAGAAAAGTCATTTCTATTGAGCACTGCCTGTGCTAGGGAAATAATACTGTAAAACAGTAAGATGGGACTTACTGTAAGACAGTACTTGATTTTTGTGTGTAAAGGACCAATTGCTGGCAAATTCTGCTTCAGAATGTAAGAGGCTGGTTTTTGATTGTTCTGGTAAATGTACGGTTAAAACTTTTGTGCAGATGTCATACACCATATAAGAATATTAAGGTAGAAGATCTGAAGCACTCGTTAAAAAAAAGAGCTGTAACACCTTTTCAAATGAAATACTGAAGTACGTATCTAAACCTGATTTAAGGACTTGATTAGTATGTAATGGATCATCTGGTATTTCTGAAGAAATCCCAAACTACATTAATTATAGAGTAATCCGAACATGCTGTATCGATGCTAAGCACAAATTAAGTTGCAGCAGCTCAGAGTCCATCCTACAGTAGTAATCTAAATGAGTAACCAAATATTATTGTACAGATTCATCTCTGTGGATGGTTTTTCTCTTTCAGGGGGATATTGCCTATGAATCCTAGGAATATGATGAACCACTCCCAGGTTGGTCAGGGCATTGGAATTCCCAGCAGGACAAACAGCATGAGCAGTTCAGGGTTAGGCAGCCCCAACAGAAGCTCTCCAAGCATAATATGTATGCCAAAGCAGCAACCCTCTCGACAACCTTTTACTGTGAACAGGTAAGGCTGTTTAGTCGGACCATCCCTCTACAGCTGTGGACAAGCTTAAATGCTGCTCTGGAAATCTTAGAATAAAGCTCAGAAGCTGCTTTGTGTGTTCTCATCTTCTGCCAATAAACTTTGAAGCTACTTTTAATATTCACACAAGCTTTTGTTGGCCTTTAAGCTAAATTCTTTTTCTGACTATTGAACTTTTACTACTGCTGCTTTAAAATTGGGGATGTTTGTCATGTGTTCCCACGTTTGTTTTTTTAAACATAAATACATCTTGATTTTTGCAGATACGCTTCCATTTTAAGACTGTATATCTCTGAGTTTGGGAAGAAGTAAGGCAAAATTTTAAAATGCAGTAGTTATTGTGGAAGAATAGTTAACTGGTTCAAACACAGTAGAGACCTAGTATTTTACTTCTATGAATTCTGTAATAATACAGAGAGCAATGGTTTGCTGTTCGTTTAAGGATTTGGTGCTCATTTGGATGCCAAAAACTTCTCAATCACTTCTGCTTTTTTCTAACTCTGGGCAAGATTCTAACATCATAAATGATTAGGCTTTAACTATGTTTTGGTGCTGTGTTTATGCTTAGTTCATACTGATAAACTTGTAGTAAAAAATGTGTTAATTCTATTTAACGTGTGTAGTCACAGCTTTGCACAGCTGACTGCTTTCCAGGTTTCATTCCACATCCTCACCATTTCTGTGTTCCCAGTTTCATACTTTTTCTCCTGTCAGGCCCTTTCTCAGGGAACTGACTCTTATAGAGAGCACAAACAAGCTCATGGCAGTCAGATGCCACCTCTAACCCAATCTAGTATTTATAAAGTGAGTAAAGGAAGGTGAAAAACTAATACCATGGTTATCTGAAACTTGGTCAGGCTATTTAGTTCTATAGTTTCACACTGTGACAAAGGCATAAAATGTATTTTTTTTAAACTTGAGCATCACAAAAGGTTGAAGTAGTAATATATTTTGAAATTCTACCTACAGACGACAATAATTTTGGAGATGGATATATGTATAGAAAGTACTTGTTAAAGTATCATTCAGTTGCAGGGTAGATAGTGAAAGCTGTGTCTGTAGGAGCATTTGAATTAAAATCTTCATCTTTCACTATTTGCATTGTATATCTCATTTTCAAGAAACTACAGTTTTTACAAGTTGAGAAGGAAGTATCACTAGAACAATAAGTTCTTATTCCACAGTTTATGGTATACAGAAGTATAGTAGTAGTACATATCCAATTGTTAATTGATGTTTTTGACAAAATTTTGAATTATACTCGAGGGAAAAAATGTATGGTGCTTTCTTGGCAGGTGCATGTATTATGTGACCTGCAAGAAGTGTTTTCTGTATGGTTGCCTAGTTGAGGCAATGAAAGCTTTTAGGTTTTTGAACATAAAAATTACTTCACTTTCCCTTTCTTAGTTGCACTGTTAAAACAAGTTAAAAATTATTGTAGAGAAGTGTACATTTTCTGGCCTAATTAATTTTGTATCCCTGAATTGTTATTTCTAATTAAAAGCAAAGAAGAAACCCCTTGCCTGAGAAATACTGTCTGTCATCAGGCTAGATTATATGCCCTGAAGATCAAGTTGTCTCCTGTTGGTGCTCTCACCAGGCCTATAGTTCACAGATGATACCAAGAATGTGTTTCTTCAGATGCACAAGGTGTCAAAGATTTGGATGTTGTTCAAATACACCACCTTGGGGAAGCAAAGCATGCCAGGACCAGTCTTGGCTAACTGTTCCCTTTCTTGATGTTTCAGTCCAAAGTGAAGCATTTAGGCCTATTGCAAAGTGGAGTAAAATGCTTCAGATTTCTAACTGGAAAAAGTCTATGTAGGTAAAATTTTCACCAGGATAAAGTTTAACATTTTTATTTACAGAAACTTCTACAATATCAACTTCCAGCTGGTTACAGGGGAAAAAATGAATGTTGTGATTTCCAACAGGCTGGAAATTCAGAATTTCACTGAGCTGGGGACTGCTTTGGGCTTCTCAACATCTCCAGCTTGTACACAATGAAGTGAATAATTTGTGAGGGTGTCTTTATGACCACAGTAGTCCTTTGTGATATTTAGATGTTTTCAAACGTTTTTGCCTGACTGTATAAAACTTCAATTTCTGTGGTGTCCTTGTGTGGCAGAGACCATCCCTGTGCTTGTAATAGTGCCACATGTACATGATCATGGTTGCACAGTGTAACTGTTCAGCTATAACTGAGTCATGACAAACTTGATCACTTCCATGATCCAGTTTCCTACCTGCAAACAAATGGATTGCAGTCTGACTTTTCACTAGTGCATTTACTACTGTTTCATTTTTCTGTATGAAGTTACTGAGAAACAGTCATGTTTGTCATAGCTTGTTGGTTGACAGTGGCTATTAAAAACACTAAATTATTGTGAAGTCGTTCCAGTTGTCTTGATTGAGCAGTGCCTGCTGCTGCTGCTCGGAGTTTTCAGAAGTATAAAGGAAAAGAACTAAAAACTGAGTTTAGGTTAATGTGGATTGCTTAAGCTCAAATTAATTTAAATGTCTTAGGGTTGTTTTTTTTTTCTTCCCCTTAATGCCTTCCACTGGAAATTAAAAAATATGTATACCCTTTTGTCTGACTTCCTGGATTTTTTTCACAGTATGTCTGGATTTGGAATGAACAGAAATCAGGCATTTGGAATGAATAACTCCTTATCAAGTAACATTTTTAATGGAACAGGTGAGTTGATTCTGATCAATGTTGATCTTAAAGTACAGTAGAGATTTTTTTTTGACTAAATAAGTCTAATTGAATGTACTTTGTTCTGTTGGTGTGCAACCTTGTAGTAAGTTTCACAGCACTGCTCTTGGAGAAAATAACAACATAATAAGGGTGGATTTTAATACTTTTGAAGACAAAGTGAAAGTATTCTGTAGAATACTCACTCTACATCACATGACTGTAGATTATATCTGGTTGGTTAGAAATGCAAACAGACTTAGGGAATTGAAAAGGGGGTCAGAGAAAGAAAGACTTATCCATTTTGTACAAAACCATTATAGGAAGGTATTTTTTGGTATCTCCAATTCCTTTTAAACAGCTGGTTTATAACGTGATCCTTTCGATTCATTGTTTCAGTTGTGATTTTTCTTTGGGAATTACATCTTCACCTGAATTTAATGAACTAGAGAAAGGAAAATACCCTTGTACATAAATGCCTTAGGTTTGTCCATGTTGTTGTTTCTGTGGGTGACTGTGTATGTGAAGCAACTCAAGGTGGTGTTGACACAGGAGTAAAGGGTTTGGGCATCCCCTAGGACCTTGTGGCATCTTTATAGAGCTGCAGCTCTGGCCTCGCCAATGTAGTGTTTTCTGCAGCAAATCAAAAAATGTTCCCATGTAACTTGCACTGCATTGGCTCTACAGCTGCTTCAGCTTTATCTTACATCATCTAAGGACAAATCAGCTTCTTGATGCTGCTGCTAATATGGATTATTATCACCTCTCTGATTTCTTTAAATTTTAAACAGGACCTATCCTGGTACTGTCATTTTGATAGTCTGCCTGTATTTTATGCGTGCATTCTTTAATTCAAAATGAGTAGGCCTTGTTCCCAAATACTGTTGACTAGCTATTGTTTAAAAACAACCCCAATATCTTGATGCTCTTTAGGCTAGCCTCGTAACATAGAGGCTGTAATTATTTGTAATAATTACAGTAAGAATAAAAAGATCAACCTGAAGAAAGAAAATATATCCTACATTTATCTTGCACGTAATGAAAATCTTTGAGTAAAAAATGTAAAAGAATTTAAAATATCTGGTTTTATTGTAGATGGAAGTGAAAATGTGACAGGACTGGACCTCTCAGATTTTCCAGCACTAGCAGACAGAAACAGAAGGGAAGGAAGTGGCAATCCAACTCCATTAATAAACCCTTTAGCTGGAAGGGCACCCTATGGTAAGACTATACTTTTGAAAGCTCTTAGAATGAAATTGGTATTTGCTTGATTTAACTTTTGCTGTTCATAAGACAATAGGTAGTCTTTTCAAAAATGCCAAAGATTTGAGCTCCTAAGTCTCATTTTTCAAAATAAATAATCAATATCTCTGTGACTGGAGGTTCTCCGCAGACTTTTGTAAGCATTAGGACTCCTACCCTGTAGTGTCTCCGCCAATAGAGGTTGCTGGGGTTTTCAGTCTGTGTAGTATGATTACTCTGAAGCTGCTCACTCTAGATATTTCTTGGTAATAGGTTCTTTTCTAATTTACAAGAACTGTCGAGGTCTGAGCAGTAAATTTTAGAAATAATATTTGATTACTAGAGGTGGTATTGTGTAAAATGCCAGCAGCTGTAAACATACTGTGTATTTTCTTTTTGTTTATTGGTAATACTTGCTGTAGTACTGTTCACTGTGACTCTTATTATGAACATAGATTTCAAAAAGGAACCTTTAAGTATTAACTATTATCAGTCAGATTCCAAGTCTGTGTCTTATATAATCCTTGCTGAACAGCTTAAAAAATAATAAAAGGAAAAACCTTTAAGGTGGATACAAACCTTATTATTTGAGCCTGGAAAAAATTCAGGTAAGCTTAGTGTGAGGCACAGTACTTGTTTTTGTTACTGCTTTAGTCGATTTGTCATGCATGTTATATCAGCTACTGTGAAAAGTTGCTTTTACAATAAAGTTATTTTTGTGACACTTGTCAAATTTCCAACCAAAAATAACCCAGTGTTTTGCAACTATAAAAAGTTAGTGTTTTTCAGAGATATCTCCCACTTTAATTGAAGAGAAATAATAGATACCACGTTATCAGGAGAAAGTAGCCTCATGGATTGGGTGTAACCAGGGCCCTTTGCTTAAGATAGCTGTGAGAAAGAGCTACAGGAGTTGAACTGAAGTGCTCCTAAACACAGAGGAAAGTCACTTCCCCAAATAAAGACACTGAAAAGCCACACTGCGAGTGAAGAGCTTGTGGTTTCCATTAAATTTTATCTATCTCTGAAAGAGAAGCCATTACATGGAAAGCTGATAGAAGGTGAGAAGGAGACCCACACAGATGTACTTCAGCATGGAGCTGGAGTTCAGCATTCAGCAGCATTGCTGCATAAAAGTCTGTAACTGCACCCATGCTTACACCATTTCCCCACTTTGGTGCTAGCATAGCTGTTTGCATGGCTGTGTGGTGAGCCAGGAAAGAATTTTCTCTTTCTGAAGAGTGATCTTGAGCAATTGGTTAGTGCAGGGCATGTGTATGGTGGTAGAAACAATCAAGAAATAAGGATATGTCATGAACTGGACACTCTTTAGCAACAAAAAGTGGAGAATACTTTTGGTTGTGATAAAGAAAAAAAGATTTGAAACTGAATAGAGATGTACTTTATTCTTAGCTTATTTAAGAAAATTAGACTTCAAACAACTTTTTAGATAGAATGAGAATATGCAAGACAGTTAATTCACTATCAGTTCTATTGTGGAAGAAATCAGTTTTATCAGTGGAAAATATCTTAATTCTTGGATGAAAAGGGTAAGCAGCAGAAACAAGATTAACTTAGTGTTTCTTTTCTTAAAATAAAGGAACTTTGATCTCTAACTTCAGAATACTAAAGTCATACATATTGTCATCTACTGAACTATTTTTAGATCCTAAACATCTATTAAGAATCTTTGAAAAATAGGCCCTAGACTACTGCTGTCTTTTTTTCCTCTAGTGCAGTGTTGTTTGTAACCAAATCACTGAAGGGCAATCAAGGGCAAAGAATATTTGCCCTTCAGTGCGTGGTGTGGGGGCTTTTCTTTGGTCGTTTTTTGTTTGTTTTGGTTTGTTGGGTTTTTTTAACTGGCATTAGAAAAAAAAGAATGTTGCTTTTCAGTAGTCAGAATCCATGTTCCAATGTGACTGGCCTACTTTTTTTAAATTAGGGTCAGAGCACTGAGAGTTGCAGGCTAAATGCTTTCAGTTTTCATACTGAAAGTAGGAGTCGTTCTTATGTCACAGGCAAGTATTCCATTGGTGATATGTTCTGTTGCAAGTTAGCTGGGCATCCTTTAAGAATATGTGCTTCTAAAGAGACTCTGCTAAGAAATTCTTCATGCAATTAGGGGATGGAGGAAAAATGTATTATCATCTTAAAAGCAGTACATCCTTCCTTCATCAGTGGATTTCCTTAAATACCGCTTCAATAATGCCTGTAAAGATTATTTGATTATTTAGATGTGCAAAATACGCGCTGTTCCTGGTGAAAGTACTGGGCTTCATTCTTAAAGCAGTAGATGTGTCTATGAATTTAACCCAGAGTGTTTCTCAGCTCACACTTAAATAAGAGGCTTTAGTCTAATGTGTGTGGATGTTTTACATGAAAATGCTTTGTTTTGGTTTACCTGTTTTTTTTGAAAGCCATTTCTGCTATACAACTTGCATATAATGAAAGTGGGCAGTAAGCAAGATCAACAGCAGGAAATTCTTTACTTAGCAGTTGTTCAATGTTATTCCTGCTTTCATTTTGATGATAGTTGGAATGGTAACAAAACCAGCAAGTGAGCAGTCCCAGGACTTTTCAATACACAATGAAGATTTTCCAGCATTACCAGGTTCCAGCTACAAAGACCCAACATCGAGTAATGATGACAATAAATCTGTAAGTAAACCTTAAATCTTCTGTCATTTTGAGTATTCACACTTCTTTTGATGGCAGTATTTTAAAATGGGCAGTGACTATATTTGTAATATAAGATTTTCAAGTTTGCTCCTCTAAATTACCAACAAATTTTGCATAAGCAGCACTTGATATATAACTATGTAAATGGAATTTTTCAGGATGGTCACTGTGACCTTGCTTTCTTCATTTCATATGTCTTCTCTGTATCCTTTTGTATTTTGGAGAGGGGCCAGGGAGGAACTTGCAACACCTCAGGATTTTTTTTTTTTAAGAATTTATTTTTTTTTTTTTTCAATTTTGCAGTTCTTAATTTCTTTTTCTACCAATCCCAGCTCATTTTTCACTGTTGGTGCCTCTCAGCAGCAGTAGTAATTTACCCATTCTAACATCTTTCTTCAAAGATGTCAAATCCTTTAAAAAGTTAGGCGGCACAATATCACTTCAAGGTAAAATACTTGATGGGGAAATGAAATCATGGGGAGCAAGCTCTTTTAATAGAGACCATTACGTTTATGAGTATGTTGTAGACTACTAGGATACACTGTATCTCTTACCATGCATTAGATACATAGCCTAGATCAGAAGATCATGGGCTTTTTTCATTTTTGACTCTGAAGGATTTGTAATAAAAATGCTTTTTATTACAAGTGAAAGGTGAATAGAATTTGGATGGCAAAAAAGTTTCTTACAGTATTTGACAAAATGTACTAGTTTCTGATTGGTTTATTACTCATAATTGCAAAACATATGTCAATCAGTGTGGCATAGTGATGAGCAGGTGGTAGATGTGACTACAAGCTTGTGAAAACTGACAAATGTAACTGTTCAAAAAAGGGACAGGGGAAAGCCTAGCCCCCAAATGTTATGGTCAAGTGTATCGTGTGGAAAATGTTCTGATGCAGTTCACGTTGAATACAGTAAGGAAGGAGGGAGTAACTTGATTACATTTTGTTATTGCAGACTTGTTTTAAAGAATACTAAAGGGTAAGAAATAGTAGTTATGGAAGGTATCGTATCAGTATATGGGCTCCTGGATGCAGTCACAGTTTTCTTGCCAGACATAGTGTGTACATCTCTTTCCTGATAGTTGCAAGTAACATACAGTTGGCACATTTGCACCTGAAATTGGCTTGAGTTATTATCTGTGGCTGTATCATGGAGTGTTATGCAGGAGCAAGACTGTATGGGGAAAGATCTGTGACGTGATGGCTCCAAAATATCATCTAGTCACAGACACTTGGGCTATCTATTGTGTATTCAAACACAGATGTAAAACATTTTTCATCCTTTTAGACTGCAAGCTGTAGGCTCTCTAGTAGCTCTTACTGTATGTCAGGTATACTTTAGGAATTAAACAGAGTTCAAGAGCTTCAGCGTGGTTCTGTTTTAGTGCCTCATTTGTCAAGGTAACTTGACATACTGGTTTAGAGTGCTTGATGGTCAACAAGTTTTTCCATTTTGGTTTGTTTCCATCATACCAACTCTGCAAATTATTTCTAAATAGAATTTGAGTACATCAGGCAAAACATCATCCAGCACAGATGGGCCCAAGTTTCCTGGAGACAAAAGTTCAACTACGCAAAATAACAACCAGCAGAAAAAAGGGATCCAGGTGTTACCTGATGGTATGTGTCATTCCACTTTTTCTTCTTTAAAAATTTTGATGGTCATTTGGATCACCTTGTGGATTCTTCCACTTCTTAAAAGGAGAAAATTAATGTGTTCTTTCTGCCTAGGTCGGGTTACCAACATTCCTCAAGGGATGGTGACGGACCAGTTTGGAATGATTGGCTTGTTAACATTCATCAGGGCAGCAGAGACAGATCCAGGAATGGTACATCTTGCATTAGGAAGTGATTTAACAACACTAGGTCTCAATCTCAACTCTCCTGAGTAAGTTTCTGGTTTTTAGTATTATCTTCAGTTTGGGTTTTATTATGCTGTCATTCATAATAGACTTACTTAGCTCACACGACTGTCAAACCCACAAGATATTTTGCCAAATAAAATTGGAAAACACGATGACAGTAAAACAAAATTTTTATAAACAAGCTAATTGTGCTTCAAGACATACTGAGATCTTGTTAGGCAAGCTTTCAATAAACCTAATGAATTTGCTTATTCTCCTAACTTCTTTAGAACTTTCTTCAGGGATTTAACAGTGTATGGTTAATACATTCTATATATAGGTTATTTTTCAAATAGTAATATTCCTGACACTTAACTCTCAGCAATTTGGGGGTAAATTTGATTTATATTAGTGTAATAATGAACAGAGCATCTGTAGTGTTAGTCTGCACCAAAGATTAATTTAAATCAAAACGTGGTTTTGTAGTTAACTCTCAGTCAGTCAATGAACCTAAGTTCATCTAGATTTCCCGTAGAGGCAATGGAGAGAAAAACAGTTACTAATGGTAAGATAAGCACTTAAGATAGGTGAGATGACTCACCAGCCCAGGGTGCCTCTCTTTCTCTGCTAGTTGCAGAAGAAACCTAGACCAGTTTGGACAAAACTGCTTGTCTTCTAGGTGACTGTAATTGAGAGCAGTTCAATTTCTGGTATGCTAACTTTCAGCTGAGAGTCTCCCATCATTTTATTTCAGCAGAGATTTACACAGCCTTAGCCTTATTGACAGAGCAGTAAATGCATTTTAAGTTTTGCACATAATATAGTAAGAAAGCAAAGACCACACAAGATACTCCTGCACAGTTTTCATGTTTTGCGAATTTATATGGAGCTGCACTCTGTATGCACAAGTTCAGGGAAGACAGAATATAGATGTCAAGGTGAGAGGAAAAGCATAGGAAACCTGGCTCCTGATTTTTCTGTCTTGAAATACTTGGGATTATTTTATATCTTTATTTCTAGAGTCATAACTTTGTAGAAATTACCACTTCCAGAAATTCTTTCTATAAAGCTTGCATCAAAACTTAACCAAATTGTTATGATGTTGGCACTTCTAAAATTATTTCAAAGTCGATTGACTAGTTATTTGCAGAATGTATTACATTAACGCAGTGTCTTCTTCATGTGTAGTGTTAGTCTTGCAGGTCACTTCTCCTTTGAATCCAGTAGTTTCCCCTTCTCCCACAACAGAAAGAGAATTCATAAGGAACATTTTTACTGGCCATGGGTTGCTGCTTTTTCTTGGCAGTCCCAGAGCTTGCAGCATTCACTGGGAGACTGGTCTCCTGGATCTATGCAATAAAGTAATTTGCTGTTCAGATAGCTCAAACTTAATTTGAGGCTGATCAGCTGACAGTGGGATGCCCTTCCTCACTGAAATAATTTCAAGTATATCTGTATCTGAGTTCTTGAGTTCTTCCTAGGCACAGGTAGAATCTGGCCATGTAGTTTGGTTATATAGCTACTTTCTCTAGGTGTCAGCATGCAGAATAGTGTATAGTGTGATACTACTTTCGGTGATATTATTTCATATTTTATTCAATGTTGTTCATTAGTTTTGATGACTGTAATAAAGCTTAACATACCTACTGAAAAGTCTACATAAAACCTCCTAGGTTTACATAGTAGCTCATTGTAGAGGAGCATACTCTGATGCTGTGGTGACTTGTAGCTGTGTTATGGAGCTCCTGAATACAGTATCCAAATTATTTGGGTATGTTTGTACATAAAATGTATCTCTACCTGGCATGCTGCTGCTTTTCCTTAGCAGTTATGCTGTAAATAGCTGGATTTTTAACATTTTTAACATTTAATTACTATTTATAGGGTACTTAGGGTCTTGGATGGAGGAGATAGGGTTAATATTTAATCCAGACAGTTCTGTGTCATAAAGTTGGTTTTATGTTATCCTACAGAAAAGCTTTGCAAACAGCTTGTGCATTTCTCAGTGTGTGACCTGCCATCTTGCCTTATGTTACACCTTACGTATGAGTTGTCATTTGAAAAACTAAAAGCATTTCACATGTGAAAAGCCATAATTTTCTGCCTTGTGAGGTACTTCTGATGGTAAAAATATGCATCTGACTTAAACATTTAGCACAATAAATGGCTTTTAGAATTCTCTACACTAATGGCTTGAATTAACCCTTCTAACTCCTAGTTTTATAGAGATTTTCTGTGCAGCTTGGTTAAGGTTTATTTCAGTTGTTGAAAGAATAATTATGTGTCGCCTGTGCAGTCTTTTAATTCTTTAAGAAATATTTTTAATCCCTTGGGATAACTTAAAATTCTATATAAACAAAAAAAGGAAAAAAAATTGTATTATTTAATTTAATTCTTTAGAGATTATGTAGCTGTTCATGTTCTGAAGCTTTCTGAAATATTCATCAAATAGACTGTAAGCTGTCCAATAGCTCTTTGAAAAATGTTAAATTAGTAGAGTTTTATTTGTATCATAGAGGGAACACTGTGCACAAATTCGTCAGTTTTCATTGCATACAGAGGTGCAGTCTGAGTCTGTAAAATCCTGAATTCTTTGTGTAGGAAACCAATAGCATGGTATTGTGGATAACTAAAAGCAGGCTGTAGCTACATGCCTAAAGTACATTTTGCTTAGTACTTTTTTTAACTTCTTTACCTGTCAATTAGAAAACTCCTCAGTACATCAGTCGTTGTAGTAGAGTTGGAAGGTTTATGAAACTAATGGCTCCATATTTTTTAATATATGTTAGCAAAATCTATATGAAAAAAAGTATTAAATCATAGTAAACTTATGTTCATGTTGTGCTGGGGTTCAATTTATTTTTCGTCACTGCACTTTACTCTTAAGTCTTTACCGGTTAGTTTAAATATATATATATTTAAACAGATATATATATCTGCCAGTATAAGCTTTTTTTTCCCACTCTTAAATCATAGGCTAATAAATGAGAAGTCACCAGGTTTGTGGCAGCTATTCCTATGCAAATTGAAACCCCGTGAAAAATTGGTTCCCTAAAAAGAGTTGGTATCCCTGGCACTTAAGTTACCAAAATGATAGATTAAAAGAAAATCTTGACCCTGTAGATTCCCTTGGCAGTTAAAACACAATCTTATTCCATGTGTTAAAAAGAAAATTAATAAAAAATAAATGTAACTTCTCTAAGTAGGTGTACTAGTGGACTTCCTTTTCTCCTTTCTTCTCACCCCAGGCATTGATTTTGTTTGTGTGATGCGATTTTTAGGTTTACAGGGTTGGTCATGGGAGTTTTTTGGTTGGTTGGTTTGGGTTTTGTTTTTCATTTTGATAAATCTGTTCTTTTCTTTTTCTTCAGAAATCTTTATCCCAAATTTGCATCACCCTGGGCATCGTCACCTTGTCGACCTCAAGACATAGGTAAGAGAGAAATAACTATTTAATAATATAGTAATATGTGCAAATTATATTCATTTACATGTCTTAATAGTTGCATCAATTCCGATTCTTTTTTAGACTTCCATGTTCCATCTGAATACTTAACTAACATTCACATTAGGGATAAGGTGAGTACGTGTGTGTGTGTGTGCTTATTTTTTGTTAATTTATTACCCATAATTTTCTAAATTTTCTTTCAGATAGGTAATGTTCAAATCAGTGCATTTTTATGGATACCCTCAATCTTTTTAGGAACAGTGATTCATTAACCAGCTAATTGGACACATTACACACCCAGTCCACATTAGAAAAAGAAAGGGGAAAACAAAACTGAGAATGGGCATGGTTAGGTAAAGTACACACTGTGGTTTTTAGAGTATGCCCTTCATGCAAGGCAGATGTTTGTTATAATCCACGTACTGTAGTATTCAAATGCCATGTTAAATTGAGGTATTTCTTCTTGATATAAGCTCAGAATTGTGGTTCAAGATAGTCTCACATTTATCTGTTGCTCATAAATAAGGGTTCTTCTCCTTAGATGTATTTTCTTTCAACTGTTGTAGTTCTGAAAGAGGGATCGCTGAGAAATACTGTAAGAAGTTGTAACTTAATAGAGTGTGAAGTGAGCAAATACATGTAAATAATTTTTTTTATTGAAAAAGTAAGTAGATGAGGATACACAGAGGTGCAGGGGGAAAATTTTGTCTTGCTGATTCATTACTTCTGTTTGTTTTTCTGTTGTATCTTTTAAGTTTGAAAAGCTAACTAAAAGTGAAGAAAAATTATTGTTTCAATAATTATTACTCTTGTGTATTAGAATATAATTTGCAACACACTTAGGATGGAAGCACATTCTGGATGTGTCCTTGTGTTATTTAAGTGGGATAGTATGTATTAAAACATTTATCTATTGTGATTTTTCATCCTCATTTTCTTCAATCTTTTGCAGCTGGCTGCAATAAAACTTGGCCGATATGGAGAAGATCTCCTGTTTTATCTCTATTACATGAATGGAGGAGATGTATTACAGCTATTAGCAGCAGTAGAGCTGTACGTTCAAACTATTTTGTCAGTCTTATATGATTTAATCTATTGCAGTAACAAAGTAGTAGATGTAAGCAAAAAACCCAACAAGTTAGACTCTGAAAAGAGTCAGTATAAAGCTGGAAGCTCTTTTAAAAATACCTCCTCCAACCTTGGTTCCATTTTATGCTTTTTTTCCATTGATATAGTGGAAATCAAAAGTCTGTCTCATAAATTTTACACTATTATGAAGCACTGTGAAAAAGTAGCAGGTGCCAGTCATCATTAACCATCTAACTTATCTTCAGAAAATGAAAAACAGTAAATAATCATAAAAAGAATTTGTTCTTTGAACCTACCAGATTTCTTTAAGTTTCATATGTGATTAGTTTGAGGTGTAATAATTGTATGGAAGAGGTATGAGATTGCAGGTGTAAGGATGTCTTAGAAACTTTGTTTTGATTTTGAATGCATTATGTAGTCTTGATGAAAACCCTTAAAAGTGTATTTTATGAAGTCAAATTCAGTCAACTAACACCAGAAATTATTTTTCCTTCCTATTAAAAAATGAAAGATTTAACCGGGATTGGAGATACCACAAAGAAGAGCGAGTATGGATCACCAGGGCACCCGGCATGGAGCCAACGATGAAAACCAATACGTATGAGAGGGGAACATATTACTTCTTTGACTGTCTTAACTGGAGGAAAGTAGCTAAGGTATCTCTTTTCCCTTGTGCAGATTTTTTAAGTCTGTCAACCGTGTATTTTTAAAAGGGCAAAAGTAAAACCCAACCTACTCCCTAAAAATTGCTAACTCCTTAACCTACCGTTTAAGTTCATTATCTTAATTTTTGATGTGTGAGGGAATAGAGGTTGCCTAGAACACTGCTTTTTTTGTGGAAAAGGAGATGTCTCTCAGTTTGCTGTGTTCCTTGGGAGGTACAAGGATGTAGAATTTGGGAGTTCTGTTTAGATGGAAAACTTTCCTCAAGTACAGAATTAAAGAACAGAAAGCATTGTTTGGCACTTAAGAAATTGTACTTGCAGATATTTTATTGTTTTGTCTTAGAAAATTCAATAGGGAGCTACCACATTTCACTTTGAAATTAAAAAAATAGGTATGATGGGATGTTTGAGGGGGGTTGAGTGTTTTGGTTTGGTTTGTTTGTTTAGGGTGTTTTGGATTGTTGGGTGTTTTTTTTTTTCCCCAGATATGTTTCTCCTTGAGCATACAGAGGACTTTTGTGCTCTGTTGTTTGAACATCAGAGCACTTGGAAATAAATTGCCTCTTTTACGGTGGAGGCATGTTTTCATGATGCTTGTTTTCTGTATTCCAGGCCAAGAGGCATAAAAAAAAATACCAAAAGCTACAGTCTTCTCCCTTCCCAGTTCTGATAATCTATTCATTCCTTTCTGTCCATGAGTACTGTCGGTAACGTTCACCTATTACTTGTTAGCTGAAGAATTTACTAGAATTGTGCTTCATTTTCTCTACCTTCCCCCAAAGATAGTTACTTTTCAGCATCTTCCTAAGACCATCCAACTTCCAATTCCAGCTTTTAAGACCATCTTGTACAATGCCTTTTCCTTGCTGGATCCTGATTTCTGTGATTTCTCCACTAAAACAAAGATTATTTTCTAATGCAGATATGTCCCAAAACACTATTTGAGAGATCAGGAGTGCTAACATTGACTAAACTGGCAAGAGATGTGCTCTTTTGAAAATAGCCTGCCCTCCAAGGTGATGCAGCCAGCTTTAGCTGGAGCTGAAAAAAATGCATTCACAATATATGTACAACCATTACACCTACCTAGAGCCTGTCTAAGTTAGAGAGTTTGTCAAGAAAATAATTCCCCACTTAAATTTGGTTATATGAGGTTTTTATGGATGTGGGATGATTGTGCTTCAAGTTTTAACTGACATGTTGGAGCAAACATAAAAATTCCATGTCAGACCTTCTGTAGATACGGTATCACACTCTTCCTTTTCTCTAAAAAACACTTAACAGATCAGACCAAATTAATCTTGAAGCCTTGAACTCAACAGATGCGATTCCAGCTTGTTGGAGCTATGTTTTGTGGTTCCATGTGCTTAGGTATTTTGTTTATTCAGAGTTTAATCAGGTTCTTCTATCAGTGGAATTGAGTTTTTACACTATGTGGAAACAACATTTCTTTTACTAGGAGGAAGTGGTGCCAATTGTATAAGGGTAGTAACAGCTTTAGTTTCTTCTTTTTCTACCTGTAGTAAATGCATGAAGCTGCTACTTGATGCTTAAGCATTACTTTTGAATACACTATTTTCTCTGTTTGGACTCCTGAGTGGTGTCCTGAAATTCAGCACCCAGTGCTTGAGTTGTTTATTAGCACACTACATCCTTCCTTTTTTAAAGAGTAGAGCCGATTCCATCT
>NW_010185340.1:17986-27475 GCF_000695765.1 Mesitornis unicolor | reverse complement strand
AGGCATTCCTGGAGATACTGCAGTGAAAGAGAGGTATGCATCACTACTGTTCTCCCAGTGATTTGCCCAAGATCTGCATAGATTCACTTGTCTTTACTTTGCATACTGAAAGTAGTTCCCTCAACATTAAGAAGCAATTGATAGCTAGTAAGGAGAGGAATAGTATTTTCACTGGCAGTGGTAAGCTAACAAGCAACATGTTTTTTGGGTTTTTTTGGTTGGTTGGTTGGTTTTTTTCCCCTGAGTGTCCATAGGAAGAGAATATCTTTTAGGCTTGTGTATTTCTTAATGTAAAAATTGGAACTGGAATACTATTTTGACATTTTTATTTCATTTTAGTTTGCTGCAAAATACAGCAGGCAAGTTGAATATTGATCGCAGGAAGCTAGAGAAGGATTTGGGGAAAGCAGCTATTTTGTTACATGGAAAAGGAATCACTTGTTAGAAATAATTCTGTGGTGTCTCCAATGATGATAAATAAAAAAACCCTCAGGTTTATGGCAGGTGTGATCTTGGCATTGTATGGTAATGTTGTTACCTCTGATACTAATTTCTGGAGTAAACATTTCCTTGGAGTAGACATTCACATGACAGCATCTGATAATTCTGTGTTGCTTTGAACACAGAGTATGGCCAAGTAATTTTTTCTAACAATGCAGAAGTATTAATTAATGTTTCAGAGAATTAAAAGTATAAGAAACTGGGAAAAAAAGAGAAGGAATTCTGATAAATTGCAGTCTCTTACTAGAATTGCTACATTATTAGTGAATACTGGGAGTATCAGTTCCTTAGAAGGCCACACTAGTAATTGCTGCTTAATTATTTCATTAGTCGTTTTTTGAAGCAGTCAGGCAAGAATTATTTCTGGTGAATTACTCTCTCTCATATGTGCAAATTAAATTGTTTTTCAAGGTTCTTTATAAATTTTTCTGTTGTTCTGGTGTATGTGCTCAGATACAGGGCAGCACATATTTTAATGTGTTGTGCTTTGCAGATACGGTGCGTTATGAGCTTATGTATTGATTGTACCTATTTTAAATTATACTGCATTGCACTAGATAGAGTGAAATGTAACTGTTTACTTTGGATAATGTTACTAAATCTTAAGACTAAATTTGTAAAAACATAAACCAGATGTGACTCAACAGACTTTTTTTTTATAGTGTCCTAGGTTGGCTTTAACAAAGCCCAGTAAAGTAGACTGAATAACTTATTTCAAGACAACATCAAATAATAAGTTTATCTTCTTTACTAAGCTGTAGGTTCTGTTTTTATATTCCTAATACATAATAGATGCAATAAGGAAATGCAGCAAAACAACTGAGTAATGAGAGAATTCCTAAACTGTAAAATCAAATTAATTCTACGTTGATACATGGTAGTAAAAAGTGAAAAAATTAAGAATGACAATAAACTTCAAATTCACCTTAAATGCAAACCAAAATGCAGGAAAATGCTGATTATAGCTATGTCTGTATATATGATCTTTTCATCCTAGGCCCTGTGGAAAGTACAGTGTGGTTAAAAAATTTTTCTCTGAGGATTTGGCTATATAGTTTGCTGCTGTTGAGGAGACATGAAAGACAGACAAATGAGAGAGGAAGGGAAGTGAATATGAGACCAAAAATGCCTTCTGTGATTGCACACTTACTGAAGTCCTGATTCCAATAGTCTGAAGCAACCTGTCTAGAATTTCTCCTGTGAAAAGTAAGGAGAAGTAATCCCATTTAAGGAATAAGATTATAAAACTCTTTGATTTTTGTAGTTATAAAACATGGAATTCTTTATGGGAGAGAAGGTTAGATTTCCAAGTGTTTATTTGCTTGTAAGGATTGCTGTCTGTATTAAATTGCTTCCCATCCTTTTAAGACCAATATTAATTGAAATACTTTTATAATTTCTAGAAAGTTAAATTTGTTCTTCTGATAGAGATGTGCCATAGCATTTTAATTCAGCCTCTTATTTAAATTTGGGTCTTTGCGTCCATCTTTAAGCCAGTATAAAGGCTGCTTTTTCAGTCCCATTTGAAACTTTTGAGCTAGCTGGGGGATTTCTACCATCTCCTTTGATGGACTTACACAGTTCAGATTATTTTATCTTCAGGTCACTTCCTGTTCAGCTAACTTTTTGTTTTGATTTGCTCTATTAATGCTATGGATCACCTTAAGCAATTCTGTCTTTAGTATTCTTACCTATTACTGTTTGTACATGTGCAGGCTGGTGTAAGTTTACCATCAAAACAAGTTTTCAGGATGACATGAGAAGTGATTGATTTCTTTGCACAGAACAATTTATTTAGTGTCACTCATGTGCTTTAAGTTTCCACACACATTTAGTATTCAGTATTCTGGTTAATAAAAGATACTTAATTTTTAATAATTACTTCCATGTGGGAAATAAAGCTATTTAACAGATGTTTGTCAATGGATAAATGGCACTTTTTTACATTTTATTTGTATCTGTTTATATTTTAAAATATCGATACTACTGTTCACATCCTAAACCACAGTGGCCCCTGGAATCTAAAGCAAACCATAAAGTATACCTGTAATACAAGTATTTTTCTATATGCAATAAATAATTGCCTTCTAGTTTTAAAAAATATTTGGTCAATGAGTTCTTTCTTTGGTATTGTCATACATAACTTCAGATATTCGTACACACTACTGAACACTGGACTTGAGCATTGCTGACACTGAGATGCAAATCAAAAAGGCTGTCTTAAGCCTGTTTATTCTAAAAATCAGTGACAGTTTGAAGTATCAACTCACATACTTCAAAAGAAAATTTGGTAGGGGGGTCATGTTTCCTCTTCTAGGCTTCCAGCTTGTGGCATGCAAAGGCTGCTCAAGATACAGTGTTCTTCAGACATGCACCTTGCTCTCAGCTTCTGCTGCCAATAGAGGCACGCAACCTTTCCCCTGAAGTTTGGAAAGCCCTTTTTAGGCTACTGGTACTGTCCTACTGGTTTAAGTATTATTATCCCTTCTCTTTGTATACAATTTTGTTAAAGAAGCAATTCCCCAAGAGTTGACCACAGATTGAGAGTGATCTGCAAGACCCTTCCCCAGTTACATGCAAACTGGAAACTTTGAGAGCCAAGCATGGAAGAGAAGTTTGAGTCGTATTTTTTCTATTACAAAATGACTTCAGAATCATTGAAGATCCACCCAACCTAAGCCAGCCTTTGACACCAAAATACCCACATAGATTCGTACACCTTGATCTTGCTTCTGACAAAGAAGGGAGCCGGCATCTCTTCGGTGTTGTGTGTATGCATCTGTGCAAAAAATACCACACACCAACTGGCATGCAGTGCTCATTAGGAACACCAAAACCAGTTGACTTGTATACATAATCTAAAAAAGCCCAAACACAGCCACCACAAAAATTTAAAAAAAAAAAAAAAACAACACACAACTAAAAAACCTTGGTTGGAGCAGAGAGAGTGGGGAACCAGAAATGAAGCAGATGTGCAGCACTGCAGTGCAGATGGCTGTAACCTCAGATAGGTTTTGCCAAGATTTTCCAGGTTTAGGGACAGTATTCTCTGAGGAATACAGGCTTACTGAATGCTCAGCATTTTCCCGTACTTTGTTTCCTTATCACACTGAATGTTCTTTCTATGCTAGATGGACCTTTTTTGCCTTAAAGAGAGGTCTGAGAGTTGGATTTCCTAGAGTTTATTTTGTGTCTCACATTGACTTGGTCTTTAATTTGTTTGTCGACTTGTAAAATGGAAATATTATACAGGGAGTGTTTAAAAATAATCTATTCACTACTCTTACTGTTTTCATCTCCATCTAAAAACAGTGGAGTAAGCTTGCTCTGCAGATACAGATGATATTTTGCTGAGGTTCTCCACTGAGTTAGGCAAAATACATTACTGTGCGTGTCCACAGTAGCTACTGTTGAACTACCAAGAAGTGCCCTTAAAGAACAATTCTGAAACTTCTGCTTACTCTGTTTTGTGAAGATAAAGTGAGGATGAGACACAGTTAAACTGCTGAAAAGATCTGAAAAATGTAAGATTTAAGTAAGTCATTGTACATTTTTGCATCAATGAAGTAACAAGCACCACATGTCAGAGTGCACTAATTAGAGTTGTGTGCACAAATTAAGGTCACATGGAGAAAAGCTGTGGTTTTCATTGTAATAATTGGGATGCATTTAGACAGCAAGGGTGGTTACAATCTGTTCTGTAGTAGCTGCTGAAGTCAGAATAAAATTTCTACTGCATCACTGAAATGTTTTACAGTTATACAAACCAAACACCCTCAAACAAAAGTAAGGTGATAGTGCTGGTTAGACAATAATGCTCTTTATTCCTGAGCCAGTAGCTTGTGTAGCATCCAAGTACATGGGCAAAGATATGAACTCTGTTTATTTGTTTATGAAACTGAGAGAATTTCTCATGGAAGATGTTGGCAAAAGTGATGTAAGTGATGTAAGAGCAAGGAGCTCAGGATGTGTGGGAGGGTTGGGTGAGTCTGCAGCTTAAATCTGAGTATGGAATGTGATGGGATATTTTATTAAATTCTGACTTAAGTAGGTTTCAGTACTTTGTCTCTAGCGTTTTACATAGTGTTTCTCAGTTTTGTACCAAGAACAGAACTCAGGTAGTTTAACTTACAATTGGACCTGATGGTATGCCACATATATCCCCAAACTTCAGGTCATTCAAAAGAAGTCTCTGTATCTGACACATTGAAAGGTTTTAGTCATAATTCAGCTCATGCTGTGGCTGTGTATTTGTGTGTTGCGTGTGTGCACATATAAAACAGTTTGAGATCATAACGAGGGTTATCAAAAAGAACAGGAGAGCCTATGTGTTGGCTTAGGACATTGACTTTTTTTCTACTCAAAGTATAGAATCCCAGATAGCAAAATCATGTGCTTCTGCCTTAAAATAAGTGAGGGCTTGATCTCTTCTGTGTTTGTGCTTTCCAAGTATGACTGGTAGAAAGACCAGCTCTCGACAGGTAAATGACGTGTTGTTTTATTTGGTTTTGTCTTCTTTTATTTTAATTGTAGGAGTTCCATCTGGAATATGACAAATTAGAAGAAAGGCCTCATCTGCCATCGACCTTCAACTACAACCCTGCTCAGCAAGCCTTCTAAAGACTTCCCTTTTCTTGGGGTATGGCTGTCTCAGCACAATACTCAACATAACTGCAGAACTGATGTGGCTCAGGCATCCTGGTTTTAATTCCTTGAGGATCTGGCAATTGGCTCATGCGAAGGGTCACCATTTGAGGTCCTGCCTTACTAATTATGTGCTGCCCAACAACTAAATTTGTAATTGTTTCTCTTTAGTTTGAGCAGGGTCTGAATTTTTGTTTTTGTTTTATTTTTTTTGCCAGCAGACAAGCTTGGGTCTGTAAAGACAAGCGAGTACACTGACAAAAGTTTACCACTTAGTTTTCCAAAATGTAAAAACAAAAAAGACAAAAAATTAGACAACAAAATTTGCATTGTTCATTGTAGCACTATTGGTAATAAAAAATGTTTGTGCATTTTTATGTGAAGATCCTTCTCGTATTTCATTTGGAAAGATGAGCAAGGTTTGCTTCCTTCATTTTACTTCCCCTTCTGTTTTTGAAAGGCAGTTTTCGCCAAGCTTAATGCAAGAATATCTGACTGTTTAGAAGAAAGATATTGCCACAGTCTCTGGTTAGTTTCCAGAGTTGTGTATTACTGAGCTTCATCTTTCCAGAATGAGCAAAACACTGTCCAGTCTTTGTTACGATTTTGTAATAAATGTGTACATTTTTTTTAAATTTTTGGACATCACATGAATAAAGGTATGTATGTACGAATGTGTATATATTATATATATGACATCTATTTTGGAAAATGTTTGCCCTGCTGTACCTCATTTTTAGGAGGTGTGCATGGATGCAATATATGAAAACGGGACATTCTGGAACTGCTGGTCAGGGGACTTCTTTGTCGCCCTGTGCACTAAAGGGCCAGATTTTCAGCAGCCAAGGACATCCATACCCAAGTGAATGTGATGGGACTTAAAGAAGTGAACTGAGACAATTCACTCTGGCTGTTTGAACAGCAGCGTTTCATAGGAAGAGAAAAAAAAAAGATCAATCTTGTATTTTCTGACCACATAAAGGCTTCTTCTCTTTGTAATAAAGTAGAAAAGCTCTCCTCACTGCAGTGTTGACTTTGATTTGAGATTGTGAAATTATTTCTTCAACAACGAAAAATGGAAAAAAAAAAAAGTTGAAGTATTAAAACTATCGAGCTGTACAGTGGTTAAGACACTTGAAGAGTCTTTTTGCTGCTGACAAGTAAATTTATGAGAAAGTTTTATATTCTTTTCCACAGCCAAAAGGTTTGGTTAACCTTGGTTTCAGATCCGCTCTCTATAATAGCAATAGCAGGTCCTTTTTAGAAAGGTGGGTGGGTTACATTTGAAATGATAGAAAGATGCTTCAAGAATTCATTACAGAAGGAAGACTTGGAAAAAGCTTGGTTGAGAACTGATTTAGTTCCAGGTTGGTATTTTCCACTTAAAACAGAAGTACTTGAACTTCCAGACACAAACAAGGAGGAAGAAGAACCTGAACCATTTGGAAAGTTTCCTTTTTCTTGATGTGAAAATTTTAAATTCTATACTTATTTTTATATCTGCTTTAAGACGATATAAAAATATAAACCTGTTGATTATAATTTTTTTATTACTGAAGCAAACTGCTTTCTCAACTTGAAAGAGGAGGATGTTTATAATCCAGGTGATGGCTAACACATCTGAAAAAGATGGTGGCTTTTTTTTCTCAAATTAGAGCAGATACAAACATATTTGACTATTCAAACAAAAGTAAATGTCTTTTAAAAAGGATAATTTTCCAAAAGCATCTTGCTCACTCCCCAGTTAATGTTACATTTTTTTACTCTCAGAGGTCCACTGTGATCTTTGCAATTTTTTAAGGATTCCTGAAACAATGTTTGTCTTCAAATCAAAAGTGATTATTTCTTATTATATGGGCTTGGGGGTTTTTTAATGTTACTTTCCCTCTGCATAACCGATCTCCTGGAAATGAACAACAGATGTGGTAAGGGGAGCGAGATAAGTTACATTAAAAATGGTGTCTTATACTACTAAATACCTGTGGTACTTTAAAAGCAGTTTAGCTGAAATCGAGAACCTGAATTCTCCAAAAAGTTACTTTGGTGATACACTTGGATTCAACTGCGTGATACTTCAAAGATGCAAAATGCTCAGTTTTAGCAAATTTCTCACCTGTGAGCAAGGAGCTGGTGCTTTGCTCCTTCCAAGGGGAAGAACAGCCTGGCTCTCGTTTGTTGATTGAATAAGCATAAAGATCTGTGACTTAATTTCATGTTGTACTCTGGGTTGAAGTGGGAGAAACAGATTTGAACAGAAAACAGGGTATAGAATTGGAAACCCTTTTTAGCTGATGTCACATTAATTTAAAAAAGTGAGGGGATGAGGGGAAAGGCGGCTTTTTTTTTTCCCTGAAAGGAGCAGAAGCTCAGCCCTCATTTACACATTTACACATGTGGCAAATTGGCAGCTGAATTGGCCTGAAGATTTTTAATGCTGACAATGAAGGTCTGAGGCTTATTTCGTATACTTTTACATTTCACTAACACTATGAAGAAGGGGAGAGAATAGAATGCTATTTAAAAAATACATTTATTTGAGGTGGGTTTTTTCCCCTGTAATTACGGCATTGTGCAGCAACTTACAAGGTAAGTTCTAAGTAGTAAACCCGGTGGTCTTGGAAACAAGTAGAATTATTCCCATTTGTGGCCTGTTTAACACTCTTACTTCATCGCTCCTTATTACATAGTGTTTATAAATCTTTCTTACTGAGTAGTTAGCGCCAGTTTCTCTGGAAATCCACTACCCTGAATTTCTGGGGATAAAATGGAGTTTGCCCACTTGCTTATCCCCAGTGTTGCAGAAAACACAGTTGTTATTTTAACTATTATTACTCAAACCACCCTGCTTATGGGAAAACTGGGGGTGCCAGGGAGTCATGGAGGAAGGAGGTAAGGACGCTCCAGCCACGTGTTTGACAACGAACAAATAAAACCAAAATACCACCCAAGACCCAAGCTCCTCTGCCTTGGTACCTGGTGCCACACTTACTGAAGCATGTGAGAACCTTCCTGAGCTTGATTAATCTGATTGAAGACCCGGGTAATCCAGGGAAGCCTGCACATGAGTGCTTATATATATCAGTATTTTGCATGTGATGGTGACCCCTGTTGGAGTGGGTCACCATGCATGGCTGACCACACAGATGTGACATCTATAGGGTACGGTGATGTACAGTCACACCACTTTGCTGAGTGTCATGTCTGAAATCCTTTCTATCCCTAAGCCAGTATTTTTTGTACTTTTCCATTTCCATGTTACAGTTTTCATGAAAAAATCATATTGACAATGTACCTGACGTAAGAACTTGTGCACTGTAGTCAGAAGTGGAACTGTTTTTGAGGATGCTTGCAGAGTGCTGAGGGGCTCTTTTTGTTCATGGTAAGAGGCCGTAAAGCATCTTTGGAACCACCTAAGCAGTGCTGGGGGGCATTGAGGTGTGTGGGGCAGTCAGCTTCATCTTGCATGAGGTGTGGGTGGTGATGGCTATTGAAGAATGGAGTTCATTCTCTAAATAACAGTTTTGAGGGTTCCTGTCACCTCAAAGGAACACAGTTTAATTTTTTTATTTTTTTTTTAAATTATTTCTCCATAGCTTCTGATTGGCAGCATTTGCGTGGCTGGGTATTGACTGAAACAGAAAAGAAAGTTTGATTGGCAGCTGCCACACTGGAGAAATGGTGCTGAATGCACAGTTGTCATCCCAAGGAGGTAGCCAGACAGTGCTTGTGATTTAAGATACTAAATATAACAATTGCTTCTATTAAAGCATAATTTTAGAGTGTGCTGAGTTTTCAAATACCATACCCTTTCATCATCTTCCTCAAAATTTGCTGTTGCCTAAAAATCATAGTAGCAGAAGCTGAATTCTGGTAAAGAACACAGTTTGGGTTGAGCAGTTCATCTGGGCTGACAACTGATGCTTTTCCTTCCACAGGAGGAGAGGTAAAGTGGTGCAGCTCTTTTTGTTCCTCTCCTCAGATAAATGTGCATGTTCTCATTTCCACAAATCTGAAAGCTTCTAGTGCATTTAAAAGACCAGAGGAAATGCAGCTGCATGACTTATTTTAAAATTGAATTCAAGTAATTTGAATTACTTGAGTAGGTTTACTACTTAAAACCACTTTACTGTTGGAGTTAAACTTTATTTTTTTTTGAAAGAAATGTTAAAGCACATCAAACAGTAGTTTTGAATATTACTGATTCAACCCAGTTCAGAATTAGCAGTGCTAACCAAGCTTACATATTATTTTCCTAGACTTTGGTGTATTGTTTGCATTTCATATTCCCTTGTCGGTATTAACATGCCAGTATTGGACCTGGGTACACATCAGAATTTTCCTGCT
>NW_010185340.1:15246-17926 GCF_000695765.1 Mesitornis unicolor | reverse complement strand
AAGCCAGTGAAGCAGCCAATTTTCCTGATTGCAGCATCCTGCATCACCTGTAAACCAGACCTGATGAGGAGCGGAGGCAAGGCAGGTGACCTGGAGCTGCTCTGTCTGCTGCAGACACTGGTGAAATGCTGTGGAAACTTCAGCTCTGCTTTTGGACAGGGGGCTGGGTCTGGTTTTGGTTGTTCCCCTGCCCTAGGTTGTGTTTCTACCAGCCAGCTGGGATCTCCTCCCTTTGAAGGCCAGTTTACTTTCTGGTGAGCATCAGGGTATTGGTTTCAAAAATGCATTTTCTAATTGTTTATATAATGTATATACATTATATAATATATAATGTATATGTAGTGTATATATGCTATTTGAAAAGGTGGTTTCATTACTGGCACCGTAGTGAAAGACAGTGTGAGGTAGCTCCATGATGGGCATCACGACCACCGCTGGCTATCTGCAGGGCAGCAGAGATGCATGAGCCCCTTCCCACCACAGCCTCTCCAGACACACAAATGAGGTGGAGGTGGAAACATCCTCACCATGAGCTGCCTTCAGGTGGGCAATCAGCAGTTGGCTACAGGTAAGCCTGCACCTTGGTTGTGGGGCATGGAAGGGCCCTAAAAAGCTGGTAGTAACCTGTTTTCCTGCTGTTGAAAATTTCATATGGACATTTAACTTTGTACGCTGTCTTTCTCAGCTCTGGCTGCTCCTGATGCAGTCCGTGGTTGTGGAGCCAGCATCCGACTCCTGTCTTCAGCAGGTGACAGCAGAGCTAAATTCTTTACAACAGGACCCTAGTACCCAGCTTTACCTTCTTACAAACTGGGCATTAATGATAACCTTTCACCTCTAGCTGATCCAAATAGATCTGGAGTCCTGACAGAGTTATCTGGGCAAAGCTTCAAAACCGATGAGGTTATCTGGTGAATGTTAAATGCCATTCCCAGTTAAAATACAGCCTCAGCGTCTCCTCAGCCCACGAGTGATGCAGGAGTTGGATGCATGCAGGCAGACTAATGCTCAAGGTTACTGTGTTACCCAGTGAGCTGTTGCCTTAATTTTCGGCTGATGGCACTTTATGTGCAAGGGACAGCAAAGAACTGAACCAAGTGCCGAATGCAGGGAGACTGAGTGTGCCAGCTGTGCAGGAGGTAGGAAAGGTAAGAAGTCACAGCCCATCTAAACAGGAAAAGCAGGGCTGGAGCTTCCCTCAGGAGAGTGGCTTCAGGTGGCAGGCAACTCATCTACCTGATTAAAAATGTATTTTTTATAATATGAAAGCTCTAAGCAGCAAGGCCCACTATTAGAGATTGACGGGTGGGAGTGGATGAGCCAAGGGAGACTCTATGAGTTCAGCTGCCAGTGTAAAAACTATTGTGGGTTTAAGAAAAAGTAAAAAATGAAAATATAATCTGTGGCTAAAAGCCAGAGTATGTTTTCTGAAACCCTTTGGTATTAGGAAAGGTTACTACAGAGCAGCTGGCCTGGGGGCAGCATGGGAATGCACTGGTGCAACCAAAGACAGTATTTGCATCTGTTTATATTCATGTCACAGTGTGGATGCTTGATAGCCTTCCTGCTAAACCTTGCTCAATAGCCCATTTGGAAAACCTATGGATCAACTTTATTTTTAAAAGTTTGACATAGCACTCTGCAGTGGGAAAGTGATTGAAAAAGGTGGCCAAAGTGCTATTTCCTGTATTTATTTATTTTTCTTTTCTTTCTGTACCTTCTTGTCTGCTGTATCATCAGGTTCAGCTACCAGCTCTGAAACCGTCACAATTTGTTCTACCTAATTGCCTATCATAAAGACTACAGAATACAAATAATAACTATTGCTTATGGTACTTTGGCACTGAAGAGCTTGTTCTGTTGGGTTGCTGCAGTAGGAAATTTTGGATAATAACCAAAAATAAGTGTATTTTCTTGGATCAACAGCTTCTCTGCAGACCTGCTTCAAGGAGGGCACATTTTAGGGTGACTTTTCAAAGGTCAATACCTTCCTGTAAAACATTTTGACCGCTATCACCTTGCTTACCCACTATCTTTACATAATGATGAATGACTTGGAGGTTTGGTCTTGTCTCTGCTGTGTGGATGCTGCATTTGGAGGTGGCCAAAGCCCTGCAACGCCCCAAAAAGTTGCGTTGAGCCGTGGTAACATTTGGCCAACCCCCGTTATTTCCCTTCTCAGTTAATAACGTAAAAATAGCAGCTGCTTCCTCACTTCCAGATATTTAATTACTTTCGTTATTCTGACACGATGTGTGTATATAGAAACCTATAGAAATTTGGCATGGCAGGGTATGTGCTTCATATGTGCTCTCTGGGACTTAACCAAGGGGACAGTGAGAACTGGGAAGCACGAACTATTTTCTTGACCCGGTTCAGGCCATCCCCAGAAGTTGGCTTAGAGGGGGCCGGGCGGGTGCATCTGCCCGCCCCCTCTAGACATTACACCTTGCACACTACCCGGTATTAATCCAGACTAACTCCCTCCCTGTAGCAAATCTCCGGGGCCAGATAATCCCGTTGCAAGCTGTCCCATCCACCCCCGGAGGGGCTTGAATTAGGTCAGCCGGGTTTATATTTGCATTTTATTTATTTATCTATTTTTTTCCTGGTTACACGCACATCACCCCCTGACCTCCCCTCCCCATTCCCCATCCCCCAAGCCCTGAAGGAGGCGGGG
>NW_010185340.1:0-15038 GCF_000695765.1 Mesitornis unicolor | reverse complement strand
AGGAGGAGGCGGCTCCGCCAACTGCACGGTGCTGGCGGTGCGGCAGCTCGGCGAGCGCTTCTCCTGCACCTTCTCCTGCGGAGCCGCCTGCCGGGGGACCGCCCGCTACCCCTGCCTCCAGGTCCTGGTCCGCACCTCCCGCTCCTCCGTCCCCGCCTTGCTCCATGAGGACGAGCGGCAGCTCCGTACCAACCCTAAGGTGAGATCCGGGACCTCAAGACGCGGGGTAAAGGCGGGGTGGTCGTGGTTCCATAGGACAAGTCCTGACTCGTCGCCCGAGGTGCTGGGTGCCCTTTTTTTTGTGTCCACCACTGGGGTTCGGGTCCTCCGCCACCACCCTCCGTTCAAGTGCGGGATTTTCTCTGATGAGGGGCATGGATGAAGTCACGGAGCATCCCTTACAAATGCCCCTGTGCTGTTATTCTGCAAAAAAGCATACAGAGAGTTTATATATAAAAATACTATACATGGTATGTGTGTGTATATATGTGTGTTGTCTATATATATATAGTGTGTATACACGCTATATATAGTATAGTATAACTATACTATCTAGTATAGCACACATATATACGCACACTCAATATATATATACACATGTATATATATACACACTATATATATTTCCCCACACCCTACCCACAGGAGCGGTGCTTTCCCAGCACCGGCGGCAGTGGAGCGGGGAGCAGCGAAGCGGGTCAGTTCTAGGCCCCACTCTGCCCCGCCACCTGCCCGGGGGGTGACCTGTGCTCTTGTGCTGGGTGTCCCGGAGGGTGAGGGGGGTCCCAGAGCAGCTCCTCGAAGGATGAGAGGCTCCTCAGAACAGCTCCCCGAAGGGTAAGGAGCAATTTTGACGGAGCTGCTGCTGTTGCTGGGTTGCTGGGGAGTGGCCTGCACTGAAACAGAAGTTTCCTTGGTACTATTTTGATTCTTAAACTTCTCCATCACTCAGATGAGAACAGACCAAGTGGAAGCATCTTTAAAGTTGCATTTCCTCTCAAACTAGAGTAGTTTGAAGGCAATGTGTGACTTTATCTTTCTTTAAAGGCAGTAACTCTGCTTTCTCCTTTTTATGCTGAGTACAGACCACCTTGTCAGCATGCTGCCTGACTGGAGGAGATTTTGTTAAGTAGTTTCAGAAAATAAAAAACGTGGCAGATTCCCACCTCTTACGTCTGAAAGAACTCAAAATCGAGATTATATTGAAAAAGTGAGTTTCAGCTTTTTGACCGAGATGTGGTTGTAGTGCAGCACCAAGGGTTCTGCTAAGCATCACAGAGGTCTGCATGCAGGGACTGGGGAGCAGACTTGCGTGTTCAGTTTGGGATGTGCAGCCTCCCATCTCCCCAGTCACAGTTACACTGGTGTGGAGACAATCCTTGAAAGATAGTTAAGTTGCAAGCTCAGGGTTTGGGAGTTGCTTTTTTCCCCTTGTCAGCTTGTGGGCATGGAAGGGTGGTTGGGGCAAAAATCATCTGAGTGAGAAGCTGGATGATAAATCTGACAGGATTTGGATTAAATTGTTGGCACTGCTGAGAAGCGATGGGCAATGGAGCTAGATGGTGCCTGGTAGTGAAGCGAGTGAAAGGGTGGCCTCTGAGGGAGCTTTGCAAACTTTACCTGTGCCTGAGGAGCTGCCAGACTCCTGATGGAGAGGGCTGTAACAGAGAGGTGCACCATGAGCACTCAGCTGTATGGGTACTGGGGCTTCTCTAAACCTTTCTCCACCTTCAGGTGGCAGCTGGTGAAATGCCCTTTAGAGGTGGGTCAAAGATGCTGTGTTGCCGCAGAGGGTGCAGCGTGGCTATCCCTGAGCATGGCCCAACAGCCCCGTTCTGGCCATTTCCAGCAGAGATGGGAGATGGTAGGTGAGTGATGGTGGGTGGTGAGTGGTGGTGGGTGGTGAGCTGTGCCACCGGCACACCTTGGCTCAGCAGCTCTTCCAGCATCCTCAATATCAGCAGAGGCTTTCAAATTGGGCTGCAACCGCAAGGTCTTTCTGAGTAGTCTGAGTGTTTTGGTTTGTTTTTGCTTCTTGATCCCATCTTCTCCTGTCTTTCTGGATGTCTGGTGAAAAGAAGAGAATTACACCTGCCCAGGGGCTGCACTGCAATTTCTGCAGGGAAGCACCCAGAGCTTTGAAAGCCCATGAATGTCACTTCTATCTTTTAATTAACAATTAATAAGGAAACACAGGGCTGTGTGTTGCAGCACATGGTGCTTGCATGCTCTTACAAATAGAATCTGTTCTATCTTACACCTTGCGTCTCTAGGTGTGAGCTGTTTACCCTGGGATATTGATTGCTGAGGACTGAGTCTGATTTACCAGATGAGACCGAGCAGAAAGGATATATTTCTTGATGTAACTGCATTCTCTGGTATTAATTGAATTTAACTAAGTGGAAAACAACATAGAAAAAAAAAAGTGCTTCAGTTCTTTTCCTTACCTGAAGGAGCTTATGTAAAACCAATACAAAATAAGAAAAAAGTTGTTTAGGTCTCACTAGGTTCACACATCCTTCTAAAGAAATACAGTGTGTATAGCTGTTGCTTTGGTTTTCTTTTTTTTCCCAAGTTTAATGACTGAGCAGTTATGTTCACCTTTTAATCTTTGTCCTAAAGTCTCACCACCTTTAAAAACTTTGAGGATTTTGTGCTGAAATAGATTGATCGTACCGACAGAGGAGGAATCTGTGGGCTTTAATGGTTGTGATCTGGGATGTATTTATGAATGAGCACTTAAGAAGCCATTTAACCCTTCCCATTTCCATCGCCTTCTTGCAGCACGCTCGTTTGTGTTCACGCAGTTAGACAGACAACACGCTGATCAGTTCCAACTAAATGGAAGGGAAAAAAGGAATTGGCCAATTTTGGTTTGAACAGTCTTTAGATTTCACATTGTGTTTAGCTGCTTCTCTGTGTGGGGTAGCAATTCTTCTCGGTAAATCAATAGTGTGGAAAAGGCATAGTTCAGGCTCCTCACACCACACAACAATACTGAATCAGTTGGCAGCTTTACTCCGCCCCAAGAATCCCTGGTGTATTGGACTAAAAATATTCTACTTTCTGTAGTAGAGTGGGCTGTCATATAAACATATCATGAGATATGAATCTGTCTGATCTAGTGAGGTCTAGTTGCAGGAAGAAGAAATTATTTTTTATTCTCTCTTGTTTCCTAAGATAATCACATCATTTTACAGCCCAGGATTAATTTTGGCTCTTAAAAGATTATATAGCTGGGTCAGAGTTAATCTAGAAATGTATATATAAAGCACCGGGCATGATTACATTCGTGTTCAGTCCGAGTGATTTGTGGATTCCTTTTTTTTATTTAATTGTTGTCTCAGAGGACGACATTTCAGCAGAGGGATGGTAGCCTTTCTTCAGCTGCCTTGATAGCAATAATAATCTCTGAGATAAGGCTTAAGGGGGATTAATTCCAAAGTCAATTTGTCGCTATAATTCTGGCCATTGAGTGTGTTGGCAGTGCAGACAGCCACTGAGGGGACCAGGCTATAGGTTTGGTTGGGTAAAAAAACAGGGGAATATGTCAGCTGTCAAGAAGACCTGCTTTCAGGTTTTTTAGACCTTTCCCTTTCTATGCTTGAAGTTAAGTGTAGGGCTGGAAGAATTTGCTGACTATTTTGTTGAAGAAACTTTTCAGGGAGGGACTGGTGAGCCTGATGCTAGCAGCTGTGCAACAGGACCCAGTTGTCCCCGTCCCTGTACCCTGGCAGGGGTGCAGAGCAGGCAGCCGCTGCTCCTCCTCTGCGCTCTGCATCCGCTCCTGTCATGCTCCTTTTTGTAACCTCTCAGCCTCGCAAGATGATATTCAGTTATCTCTTCTGTGCACTTGTAAATAGAATTGGGTTTGGGCTCTCTTAAATATGACCCACAACAGAGGAGGTTTAATATCAAAATATGCTGAACTCTACAATAATTTTAGGTGGGTCTGATGCATCTGGTGAAGCATCAGATGTGTGTTTGGGCTGGTGCCCCAGCAGGCTCTGCAGATGCTGTCTAGCTTCGAAAGCTGCTCTCAGTGCCATGGATAAACCCCACCACCCTCCCATCTCACCTGAGGCACCCCTTGCTGCCTTGAGCCTCTGCCAGGGATTGTAGGCTTGGTCACTCCTGGTGAGTTTTTCTGTGCCAATGGATGCAGGTGAAATCCAGATGTGATGGTCAAAAGTTCACACCGCTGTCCCTTTTCCATTATAAGGAAGAATATCTGCTCCAATGAAGCGTTAGAAGGACTGTGAATCTTCCCAGGGATCTGCAGACATAAGAGTAGGAGCATCCAGCAGCAGACACGGATACAAATCTTACAAAACCTTGGTGTAAAGGTATATTAGCTACTCCCTGACACTTTTTCTGAATTGAATCCTGAGTCTTCTATCCAAATGCTGACTGTGATTGAAGGGGGAATATCTTTAGCCTGATACTAATTTTGGACTGTGTAATTGAGACTGTATTGGAATTGTATAATAATTTTATTGTTGCTATGACATAACGTAGAAGGCGCGATTATGGCACCGTGTACCAATAGATCCGCTGTAAAGGCCTCCACTTCATTAGGTTTATTCTGGATGTCTAATCTTAAGTGCTGTTCTCCAACTTCCTTGTAACTTGTTCAAGAAAAAAACATCAAAGTAATATGGAGCGGGACACTCACACTGGAAATGGATATTGCTGCATGAGCTGCAGTTGAGCACAAGGCATCCTAGCTTGCTTTCAAACACTTGGCATTTATTTATGTTTTGATGGTAGGATTTCATGCCATGCCTCATGAGGGAGGACTGTAAAATCAACCTTTCAGAAGCTGCCTGTTGCCAAAACAGGAGCTCATTTCAGGTTCATCCACCAACTCACAGCAGCGAAAGTTGCCAGGTTATCATTCCCTTCTATCCGTGTGCTGACTGTGCTTTGGAGGGCAATACAGCTGATCAAGCAAAGCACCCAGGAATTGTGCTTGGGAGGCTGAGGAGAGATTCACCACCTATGTGGATCAGAAGGGGCCAAAATGAACATCAGGTTAGTGTGAACCATGCAGACATCCTGGGGAAGCAAACAAGATCTGGTGTTTGTGCAGCTGTTGTTAAGTCCACGTTGGAGTTGGACCTTGGGTGTTCACCATGGCTCAAAGTCTCCATCACATAGGAGATATTTCAGGGTGACCCTGGTGATTCATATGGTGATGATTTTGCCTTGGACAAGGACCACTCCTATTGTGAAGGTTGTTAATCCTTGACAGGCTCAAGCAATGATGTCCCAATGATTTAAGGCAAGCCCCTGGGTGTCTCCTTTGTGTTCTTCACATGAAGACAAAGTGGAAAATCTGGAAATGAATCCAATGTGTTTTCTGTCAGCCACCACCAAGATTATTCATGCAAAGAGTTGTGTGAAGTTTCAGCTATGGAGAGCATCTTCACTGTTGTCCCCAGCTTCCAAGCATTCTTCCTGTGGATAGTGATGGTAGTTCCATACACTGCCTTACCTTGGCATGGAGCAAAATGGACATGTTGATCAGGGAGCCTCTCTGTGGGCCCCTCTAATCTTTCAAATCAAGCAAAATCCCTACCCTGAAAATCTCTATTTTTAATAGCTTCATATTGAGCTCAAAACATGGGGACCGATGTCAAAACATGTGAAATCCTCTGTGTTGGAGCTGTCCCTGGAGACTGTTACGGTTTGCTTCTTGTCCGTTCTGATGGACATCTCTTGGAAAAAGAGATCTTTGCAATTGTTTCTAAGCCTGAAACTCAGGATAGGGATAAACAATTGTTAATCAGGCTGTGAACTTTATGAAGGCCTCGCATAGTATTTCAGGGAGGTGGAAGTTCTCTGAAGGATCCAGAGGAACTTTGGCCAGCAGAGGAGTGGTGAGGTGGTCACATGTTCATAGAGGACAGGAGTAAACCCAGCCACAAGGAAAGAACATTTCCAAGCAGAGAGGAAAGCTGTGTCCTGGAGCTTTTTGTGATAGCTGAAGAAATCTATGCAGGAAAGAGGAGTGTGGCTGATGCTTCCAAAGCATGCAATCAAACCAAAACCATTGCTGGCCAAGGAATATTATCAAAGATGGAAATAACTGTGTGTGATAAATCCTGTGTTCTGGTTTCTGAAGCAGAGTGGTGTTGCTGCTCATTTCTGTCCATTGTCATCAGCAGTGGGACAATCCATGTTTAGGGTCATTTGTACAGGGATCTATTGGGAGCTCTGTGCCATTGCAACGCCAGATGTGGGTGCCTGTGGAAACAGGGGCCTTTGCATGTGGGAAAGACAAGTTTCAGCGTGGAAACAACAAGCAAGACCTTGCAGATCCTTCCAGTTGGAAGCATGGAAGCTACTGGCAGCATTTGTAAGTGTTGATGGAAGTGGTCAGATTTTACACAACAGGCCAATAAAATCCTGATATCTCTCCCATCTCCTCAGGATGGTAAAAGATTCAAGCTGTCGTGTGGTGGAGATGGACTTCTAGATCTGTATAGCTTGGGTATAGCTTGTAGCTGGAGGCACGGTAGGCCCCTGTGAAACCTCACCAGATGGAGAGGGAGAGGAAAGCACTCACTATGCACAGTGTCACATTGACATTTATTTTCAGGTTAGAGAGTGTATCTTTCTCCTTGTTGTTATTGCCTTCATGATACTGTAAAGAAACTCATGTTGTGATCATTTGTGGGTTTTAGGGGTTTTCCACTCCCTGCATCTCCTCATCCTGCTTAAGCAAGAGGCTTTTTAGCTACCTTCCCGTAAATGTTTTTCTGCTTGCAGCTCCCAATTTTAAAGGAATTAAATATCTGTGTGTGCAGACTCTTCTTGTCCATGCATCCTCCAGAGACAAAAGTCTTTATGTTACCCAGGGACAAGTTAAGCCGTGTGGCTTAGTTTGATTCCACATCTCCTGGAACAATCTCCCATATGGATGGCTGGTAACAATAGGAAGGATTTTTGCTTGGACTCTGGGATCTCAACACTGCTAACATTTGATTCAGTGGACCATTTGTTTTTCTTTAGCTCCCTGTGGCTAGCAGGGCATGGTGATGTGTCAAAGACAAGACTTGGAAACAAGAGATGTGGGCTGTGTGTGACCCAGAGCCAAGGCTCGGAAAGCCCAGACCCACATGTACCAAGCTGGGGGAGGAACTTCCCTTGATCTCTTTGGGCTTTGAAGCAGATGTCTGAGGGTGAGATCTGCCGATAGCTCAGCTGCACACTCAACTCTTGTTGACTTCTATGCAGCAGAAGCAGATGCTGAACCTTTCTGCTGAAGTGGGGCTTTGAACTTGCTGTGCTTGTTTCCCCATGCTGTAACAGTGGAAGAATACCTGTTTTTTGCCAGCGAGTATCAGTCAGATATCAGATATCCCACCATCTGGGAAAGCTTGCCCAAAATGTTTTGGTTATTTATTAGCATGGTGATAAACAAAACTCGTGATTAAGTGCCTCACTGAAAGAAAGGAAGTAATTCAAATCAAATCCATGCAGCTGGCTAGGAATATGTCAAAACAAAACGATCATTTTTACATTCATCATGCAAAAACCCAAGGTGTTACAAGGCACCTTGGTTTGATAATGGAACAAAACATGAAAAAGCCTTTATTTTGTTTCTGAATGCTGGCATATTCTTTTCCAGTACCTGCAGGGAGCAACTAGCAATTGAAGTAAAGTTCAGCTAACTTTTCTTTTTTGTTTCTTTGGAGCTTGTACTTGTTTTTCTTTGCCCATTTCTGTCACACTGATACTATAAAATGCAGAGAAAGCGATGCCCTGCGTTGCTGAGTGCAGAAGTAACTCTGTTTTGCAATGTGTGTTGGCAGTGTTCCTACATCCCTCCCTGCGCAAGAGACGACCAGGAGAACTCTGAGAATGTCACATACAAGCAGAAATACTGGAAAGAGAAAGTGGGTGCGCAACCATTTACATGCTATTTCAACCAACACTTGAGGTGAGTAATCTACATTTGCATAGGCAGAAGTTCTTGTGCATCTGTTGAACAGCTGTCTGTTGGTTCTGTTTGAAAAGATATATAAATGCATGTGTATCTATATACACACACCCCCCAAATAGCAATGTGGTTCATCACACACAGTTTAGTGCAGAGCTTTGCAAGACAACTCTGTTGATGAAAAGCTACGTAGAAAGTAGAAAAGCGTTTTTTACCACTCAAAGTAAAAATGTAGAACTCCAATGAAAGTTTCCCTTAAAACATTTCATTTTATAGCAAAAAAAGTATCTTGACTTTTAACACTGAGATAACAAATTTATGGATAGATATTAACAGTCCCTTACTCTGTGGAAGAGAAATCCTTCTGTGTTCATGAGGTGCTGGAAGAAAAGGTGATATCAGTAAATACTGCAATACTCAGGAATTGTGTTCATAGAAGATTAATGAATCAGATCTGTGTCATAAACATTCACGGAACTGCCAGTTTTCATACGCGGAAAGTTTTTTCATGGAAAGTTGTAACTTAACGTTACTTAAACTTCCGTTTCTATCTTACTTCTACTACCAATGTTGATGTGGCTTCCTTTTGTACACACTGGTGGTTTCCTTCCTTCAGCAAATGGGAAGAGGAGGGAGTCCTTTTGCCTGTCTCTTTCTGATGATGAGCTCTTTCTCACTGGGAGGTCTTGGGAGAACAGTAATGACCAGGATGATAGGTCCATGTAGACAGGGAGGTGGCAAGAGAGTATTTAAGATCTCCAGATCAGTCAAGGTTTTATGGGTTCTAAACTCCAATTCTGGAGGCATATGATACCTACATAATTTGATCAGCATGAATAATTTTGGTAAAGCTGGGGAGGCTGTTCTTGATTGCTGAGTTAAGCATTTGAATAAGTATCTGCCACATCATGGACTAAAGGAGGAGGTTGGTCCTACCCCATCAAGCATTTGGAAGTTAAACAGATGAGGGACACCTGGGTGGGAATAGCTCAGCGCTTGCTGGTGCAATTCGGGGCTCAGTGTGGGAGTGCTGGGATCAGATATTTAAGTTTGTTAGGACACACAGGAGGAGAATGGATGCTGGTGCGTGCTAGGACCTTGGAGGAACCAGGGAGCTGGAGCAGGATGACAGACACAGAGATGCCCAACTCTCCTGTGGGTGATCCCTTGAGTGCCGTCGGGGCTTCAGGTTTGTCCTAGGCTGGCTATGATTGTTGTCCCCTCCTTGGGGAGTCGGTAGACCTAGTCGGTGTGCCCAGGATGACAGTCTGTTGACCCTGGTTAACTCTTCACAGAGGGAAGCCACCAATGCTTCATAGCAAAAACCAGTTGTTTCTTACAGCGGGGAAAGAAACAGTGTCTATAGCATGCAGAGGTTAAAACTTAGGGCACTCAGTGCAGTGACATCAGACCTGGCAAGGACCTTCTTAGGAGCTGCTTTGGTCCACAAGGTGCCAATACTTGGGTCTGCTAACCAGGAGCTGACCGATGATTTTGGCTTTGCAGGGCAGGCAGGTGTTGCCAATTCTCACTGCTGAGAGCTGGGACCTGCAGCAGCTGTGGCCTGAGTGAGCAGCATAGTCAGAAACATGGGATCTTCTGCATCACAGCTAGGATTCATCTCAGCTGGTGTGGACAGGATGCTGTGAAAGTTAACCTTTACAGTCAGTGGAGAGAAATAGGAGCCTTCCATCTTACCCCGAAATAAATGCCTAATATAGGTCAGATGTCCAGAGATGTTTATTTCTCTCCTGTAAAGGAGCTTTGGGTGATCTTCTTCGGTGTAGATACCTAGGTGGTAGGTGTCCAGACCTAGATGAAGCAACGGCAAAGTTTTCTGAGGCTGCTGACTGCCTAGGGTCTGCCATTTATGTAGGTTGACACTGACGAATTGTGCAGCACTTGGGCAAGATTTTTTTCCTTATAGTTGCTGCATCCTATATTGTTAAATGTTCTTGCCAAATGCAATAGATGCCTTGAAATGCTGTCTTTTGCTGATCATACAACAATTTATATACAGCAGAAGAGAGGCTCGCTGCCAGCGATGTTTGAAGATAGTCTAAGCTGAAATGTGTACACCATCTATTTTCTGCTGGAGATAGGAATGAGCTTTGAGAGATAAGTTTTGCTGACTAGGAATGTGCTTGCTTAGGTATACTTTTAGAGCTATGATGACTAAACAGCTTGTGAAGCAGTAAAAAACCATGCAGACTGGGGGAAAAATCTTTTAACTTCAAAATAAGAATATGCACATTTTCTGTCAGTGTTTTTTTAGCTGTATGGATGAGCTAACTCTTCTGAGTCAGTCTGTATAAAACATATAGAGAATACAGTGGTAGATTCCTTAGAGTAGTATTTGCAATATTAATACTCTCTCTTTTGTAACAGACTAAAATTCTAGATAAATATCTAGGCAACAAATGAACAATGTCTCCTCTTCATCAAACAAATTAGCATCATTCTCAGAATTGTTGCTGCATGCAGGGTGCACTGTTGGGCAACACCTCCCTTCAGTTTGGTCAGACAAATTTCAACAGGCAGCTTTGAAAGGAAGAAGAAAGTGATGCCGTTTGTACAGTTCAAAGTTATATCACAGGGGTGAGACGCAGACTTAGCAATTTCAATCATTCTTGTTTAATATAATAGAGAGGCTCAGCACAACTTGCTGTCTGACATTTACCTTAGGGAACCAATGCGCAGCTTAGCTTGGAGCTCTGCGCTTTACTGAAAAACAAGGTTTTGCTTTGCCACTGCAGGCGCTCACCTTTACTGTCCTGCTCTTCTCTGGCTACCTTTGAGCCAAGTGGTGGGAGCTGCATGTGAAAGTTGCTTTTACAGACCTCTGGTGAAGGTGCCTCTCTGTTGGCATGATGACACTCTGCTCTGTAGTGAGTCCAGAAACCAAGCCCCAGTGTTTCAGAGCACAAAATAAATGACAAATTCAGATGAAGTTCTCAGGCTGTTGCTAAAGATTTGGGAAGGCACTGAGCTCTGGTGCTTCAGTGTTCATGGACCTCACAGTGAGTGTCCCAGGGGGTCTGTAGTCATGACCATGTGCAAACAAGGGTCACAGCTGCACACCTTAAAGTGAGAGACTTGCACGAATGGACAGGATGGAGGAGATCTTGCCTTTTTTTTCCTTCATGTTCCAGGTCTCATTGACATCAACAAGAAAAAAAAGAGAGAAATCTAGATCTCCATCTGCTCAGCTCTCTCAGTTTCATGCCATGCAGAGACAGACAGAACATGTGTCAAGTCATTTCTTATTAGTGGCTCATTTTTGTGGCATTATTGCTTTTTGGCTCTGGGTTCATCCAGCATGACAAGAACACTCTGGTTCCTGTGCCGCAGTGCAGCACATGAACCAGCCACACTGTATAACACTTCTCTGCATTTGCTGCAGGATGTTGTACACAAATTCACCTGTGATTTGAAAAGCCAACACTGTTTAGTGATTAGCGACCACCTGTACCGTGCTGGGGTACCCTGCAGGCCATTTCTCTGGGACTGATGATCTGCAGAGCCAAGGGTGCTCAGGTAGTGAGGCTGCTCATTCATACATGGTGGAAGAGAAATCTCAGTTTGCGTTGGTACTTCACAAAGTTTCCTAAATTAATCCCCTCCAGTCAGATCGTGTTGCTATTTCCTATCCTTTGTTCTACTCTGTCACTTGTGAAGCAGTTCTCAGGCCCAAGAGGGAAAGGACTTTACTGTTAGTAAGACATTGCACTGCCCCTGCATGCAGCCACTCAGCTGAGGAGCTCTGGGTCTCACAAGAACAGGGAAAAAAGGTGCTGTTGAGTGCTTGCCATAGCGAAGAAATATGAATAATTGTGGGCAAAGTAAGTATATGCAGATTGCAAACATTTTTAAATCCAGATTGTTCTGAATACAAAAAAATATTTGTAAGGTTTCCCTATACTGTGCCCTGCCTCTGTCAGCTTTCTCTGTGTCCCGTAAATTGCACGGTGTGGTGCATAAGTGATGACTGAAATGTTTACGTGCCTCTAACTTTTTGGTCCTTTAAGAACTTTTTGGTTCTACATGACCTTTTGCTAACCCCTGCACTGCAGTTCTTCCCATGATGTTCAGTAATTGCTCTGAAGGCTCTGATGGATGCCTGGTTTATCCAGTGTCTGTTACGGACTGCTTGGCAGCACCTATCAGGGATGCGTTGCATAATGCAACCACTAATCCAGTTATCCCTGGTCACCACCCCTGAGCTCAAAGTCCTGCTAAAAATAAGTGCTGCTCTCACCTTTAGGCAACGAAAACAGAATTCCTCCCTCCTTGTCTGCTTAGTGAAAGGGAAAGTTGATTTTCAGAGTTAAGATAGAGACTTCTTCAGGAGTTTTTAGTTTGTTAATTCTTCTTTCACCCTGGAGCTACTGCTGGGCAGTGGTGGTGGTGCTGCACAGTGGCCATCACCGTTTGCAGCAGAACCAGGTCTTGATGCCCGAGCAGGGCTTGAAAGTATCCAGATTTTTTTCCTCTTTTTGTCCTACTAGGTTTCTCTTTTGCCCCTGTCACTGTTTTGTGCGCTAATAACTGGTTTTAGAAGTTTGAGTGCATCCTCTCAAGAGGCTTTGCTTTCACTGGAGGGCTGAACAGCACCATCAGCTGACACAAGACCTGGTCCATGACTGAGCTTATGGGGAGTATGTACAAACCCTCTGGTCAACATCTTTGAACTGAAGTATGATAAGAAAGTCACAGAGCAAAGATGGGTTTATTAAATGTGATATGCTTACAGGGATAAAGCAATATCTTTAATTATATCTGCTGATTTTCACAGGGAAAAGAAGCATGTTTCTAGGCATGCCATACCTCTTTGGGGTTCAGCATTGCTGCCTCAGCACCAGGGGAGTGATGCTTTGGGGGCTTCCAGCAAAGTTGTATCTTTGCCATGAAAGGGTTTCCCCCAGGGACAGGGACACCATCCCTTTTCTCTTTCCAAGCCAAACAACAAGTCTTCAGACTCTGGGAAGAGGCAGGTCAACTCTACAAAAGTTGCAAGAAAAGATCAAAACTGCAATTTTGATACATGCTGACCTTGCCATGTAAAATCAAATCAGTTATGTTACTGTGTTTCAGGTGTCCTGATAGCTATTTGTTTTTCTTCCTGAGGAAAGGGGTTGTTTGCTGTTTGTACAGCCTTCTCCCTCTTTCTCTCCCTCTCTCTCCCTCTCCTCTCGCTCCTTTCCTTTGCCACCATCCCCTTGTTTTCTCTGCCCAGCCTCTGCTGCTCCTGCCATTTCTGTAGCCACTCTGTGGCTCCTTTCCAGGCTCCTGCTCTCCTGACTTCTGCTATTGATAAAAGTTACTGGTTTAGAGGTAGAATCCAGAGATTTCAGCTAAAATTTTCTGCTCCTTCGGCCTGTACCTAGCATTCCCAGGCAGCTGCAGTAGTTTATTTCTGCTCTGTTTCAGTGTCATGGGCAAGTGATAACCACCCAAAGGCTCATTCTCCTGAAGTCCTTGTAGGTTGTCTGGTTTCTCACCTCCTCGTCATCTCCATCATGGTGCAGCACCCTGCTGGATGTCCTCCCTGATGTCACAGCCCAGCTCTGACTCCTCTCGTCTCACAGCACAGCTGTCATGATTATCTCAGGGCTCAGCAGTGACTGAAAGGTCACATGAACTTCACGGCTCACTGCCAGTGACTCTGCTCTCTTGGTGATGCTCTCTGTCTATGCTTGGCAAGACAAGTATCTCTGTGCACGTACTTCTGATGCAAAAACATGCAGGGCAGCTCTCTGGTGTCCCTTAATCACTGTGTAAGCCTTGGAGCCAAAGGCTCCAAGCAGGACAGTAGGACAGATCCAGCTCTTGCTGATCCCCTCAGGGGACTGTTGCAGTGCCCTGGTGACAAGCTCAGCCCCGAGCAGGACACTGCCCAGCAGCATGGTTTTGTCCTGTAGGCCAAACTGGGCTTCTGCAGCCCAATACTTTCTACAAGCAGATTTTGTTCCTTATCCCTCGAGTTTCATTGCAGGATTGCTTAGGAGTTGTCCCAGGGGTAACCCCAGACACTCTGCAAACTAAGATATCAGAGGGCAGCTGCCCTGTGCACCTCACCAGGTCCTTCGGAGGGTGGCTGGGTAGTGGTGTCTGCTCTGACCTGTGAGAGAATTCATTTCTTCAGGAGGTGGAGGACAGCTCTTCCCCTAAACTGATGCCAGTCACATGAGTATAACAAACAGCCTGGAAGAAGTGAAATCCAGCCTCCATAGACTAACCTGTTAATTAATCACTAATGACTTTGCTATATTTAATTCATCTGATTAATTTGGTTTCTAACTCCCTGTATCTCCTAATTTTCCCTCAGTCTTTTGTTTTGGATCTTACAGATCTCACATGGAATACCTATGATTTTTAGGCTGACACAGTTCACCTGAAAACAGAAGCAAATATGTTTATTCTTCAGGTTTTCAGCCAGGTGGTCTCCTAGGCTCTCACTCACACTGCCCACCATGCCAGTCCCTGGCTGCTGAGACAGGACTTGCAAGTGGGACTTGCAAGCCAACTCCCTTGTGCCTCCTTATCCCTCTTTCCAAGGAGCAAGCGAAAACCTGAGGATGAACCCAGTTACCTCATTCACGGGGCGCAACACATGGGGCCATGATGATGCCCCCAGGCCCTGGTGGTTACCTCTCCTGGTATCTCCTTGAAGCTGCGGGGCTGCTGGGGCTGCAGTGTTCCTGCTGCAAAGGACACCTGGCTGTCCGGCCCCTGCTCCTTAGGCTGCTCTTGCCGTGGACTTGCAGGTCCAATATAACATATGTGCTGCTGGGGTGTTTTTCCTGGTCAGGACTGTTATCCTCCGTCTGGATGGTCCTTCTCAATTCATGTTGGCCAGCTTGTCCACATGGGCTCTCTGCTGACACCGGCCCTGGGCTACGGCAGAAGGGCAGTGGGCTCGGGATCTCATGTAAGTATGTCATGAGGGTGCAGCAGGGCTGATTTTCTCTCCTTATTTTGAAAGCTGTTATTTGCCATTTTTTGAAGCCTCGGCATCAAAAAGCAAAGGTAAAAGGAGTTATCTTGTGAAGGAAAATATCCGGACAGTGATGGATGGCAAAGGTTTATC
>NW_010185339.1:372-4380 GCF_000695765.1 Mesitornis unicolor | reverse complement strand
GGGCCGAGGTCCCTCCCCCGTCCCTCCCCGCTCTCTCAGCCCGCGGACGGGGGTTATTGAACGCTTTCCGCCGCCCCGTTTGTTGCAACTTGCGAAGGGTCGGGGGTCCCTTTTGTCAGAGCCAAAATCGCTGATGGAGTTAGGGGGGGCTGCGCTGCCCTGGGATCACCCGCGGTGCAGCGCGGCTGGGGTCTCCCCTGCCCTGTCCCTAGATGAGACTCCCCCCAGCTCCAGCCGGGATGGAGGACCCCCATGGCTTGGATCCAGAAGAGTCTCAAGACCCAAGCCCCCTCCCATGTAGAGGGGCATAAATCCAAAGGGAAAGGAAAAATCTGATTTATCGCGACACGGGGATGCTCGGAGCAGCGAGGTGCTGGGGTGCTGGGGACGAGTGTTCCAGCGCCGTGGCTGTGCAGCGCATCCTGGTCCGATCCTGGTCCCACGGCACCGGGAAGTTTGGGCCACAGTAGGAACATGGGGCGTTTCCAGCTGGTGCATTCTCTAGCTGGGATCTCTGCTATGGAAAAAACCCTGCAACAGGCTTTCCCGGCATCCCGGGAGGATGCTTCCCACTGGGATTTGGTGTCTGGGATGGCATCAGGCGCTGGAGGGTGCTCAGTGCAGCTCCTCCATAAGTGATGGGATGGAGCGGTGTCCCCACCCGAAATGTGCCCCACTGGGTTGTTCTGCCTGCAGTGCTCCGGGATGGGGGGGGTCTTGGGGCCCACCTCAGCGTAGGGCTGGATCAATGGTTGGACTCAATTATCTTTAAGGTTTTTTTCCAGCCAAAACCATGATTGATCCAGGCCCCTGCATGGGCAGCACTGCTCTGTGCCACCGGTCCCTGCAGGGAGCAGTTGCATTTTAGGCTCTAGGACTGTGCTTACAGGGTTGGTGGCCACCACGTTTGCCACCCACCCTGGGGTACCCCCATCATCCCCATCCCGGCAGCTGGGGAGATGCTGGAAAATCCTTTTTGCTCCTGCAAACGCCACGTCTGGCAGGGAGACCAGAGAAATCACTGCCATTGATTTTATTTCCCTTGTCTGCCTCAACCTGCCGCCTCGGAGGAGATTTGTGTCCCCCGGCCATGGGTGGTCGGTGGGCGCGGAGGCAGGCTGGCATCTAGCGACTGGCGCCGGTAATACAGAGCGGCCCCGGGCTACTGGCCAGTCCTGGCCTGGGGTGGTCCCCGGGTGATGGAGCATGTTTTGGGTGGCTCTGGTAGGGTCACTGGGTGTTTTGGGAGCTCAGTTTGGGATGTGTTTGGTGTGGACCTTCTTGGGCAGCTGCTAGGGGCTCTCTGAGCATCTTCCTGCTGCGCCGTGGCCCCTTGGCGAAGCAGATCTGGAAACGCTCATCTTAAAAGCCACATTGCATCTCATCCTCTCCCAGAAAAGGCTGCAGGAGCGTGTCCAGCCAGGCCAGTGGCTTTGCCCCAGCCCCAGGCAGCAGCGATGCTGAAAAAAGGGCCAAACCAGAGCCAGCATCTGCTGCCTGCAGAGAGTGAGGGCTTCCCGAGGCAGCTAGGATCTTTCCCAGAAGCTGCCCTCCGGGAGTGGTTTTCACCCATTAATTTCTCTAATTGCTTTTGGACAGCACGGTGGCAGTTGTTGGCAGTGGCAGCATCACAGTGAGGTGTTGAGCCAGGCTGAGGCGAGCGCTGTGCCTTGGGGGAGGCTTGCGTGGACCCCCTTCCCCGGTCACCACTCACCCCTCCAAATCCAAACTCCTGCCCAGAGAGGCCAAGGGACCCCACTAAGCATCTTTCCAGGTGGAAAAAAACACAAGAGCTGCAGCTGTATGATGGGGTGATGAAGGCTCAGGACCAGCCCCGTGCCGCCCATCCTTTGTGTCACCCAGGGGGATGCCAGGAGTTGTGTCCCAAGAGTGTCACAGTTCTCCTTCCTCCCAGGTTGGCCACCATGGGGTCGGTGGGAGCCGCCGAGCGCTTCAAGGAGCTGAGCCCAGTGGGGACGCCTGAGGGAAACGTGGTGATGAGCTTCAGCTTCGACAGCTACCAGCTGGAGGAGGACGAGCTGCAGCGGGGCAGCCAGGCCAAGGGTGTCCTCACCTTCATGGAGCCGGGTGAGGGCCCCAGCGCAGACAGGAGCCAGGTTCCCTGATGGCTTCCTTCCATTTAGGAGCTTCCTGGGATGGGTTTCATAGCCACAAATGGCCTGAAATGCTGTAAAATTGCCCAATGCCGTATTTTTTTTTTTTGGTCTTGTTTGTACTTCCTGAAACACCTTTGTTTAAGGAAGGAGTTTCTTGGGACTATTTATTGGTGAGAACTGTGGGGCGCTGGGCTGCTTACTGGTGGTGGGATGGTTTGAACCATTGCTGTCCTCATTTCCCATAAAGGATGTGGAAGCACCATGTGAAGCCCCATGGCTTCAGGTGCCATGGGTGTAGCAATGCCACTGTCACATCTTTTTTCTTTTTCTTTTCCCCTTTTGGGGCAGCTACTGAGGATCCCGAGCCCCAGGATCGCTACCATGGGATTTACTTCGCCATGCTGCTGGCCGGGGTGGGATTTCTTCTGCCATACAACAGCTTTATCACCGACGTGGACTACCTGCACCACAAATACCCAGGTAGGTCTCCAGCAGCTGCAGCACTTCCCAGTCACCCCAAACCTGGGGAGAGCTCAGCCCCCATCATCCCCCCCTTCACCTGCCTCTCCGCAGGGACCTCCATCGTCTTTGACATGAGCCTCACCTACATCCTGGTGGCCTTGGTGGCCGTCATCCTCAACAACGCGCTGGTGGAGCTGCTGAGCCTGCACACCCGCATCTCTGTGGGTGAGTTGGGGTCCCCACAGCCCCCCGGCAGCACCATCCTCATGTTGTTCCCCCACTGCCCACCTCCATCTCCCACCCGCAGGCTATCTCTTTGCCCTGGGACCCCTGCTCTTTGTCAGCATCTGCGACGTCTGGCTGGAGCTCTTCACCCGCCGGCAGGCCTACGCCATCAACCTGGTGGCCGTCGGGGTGGTGGCCTTTGGCTGCACAGGTATGTGGGGCAGGGGCTGGCCCTGGGGCAAGCACAGCCCTTCAGATAGGGGTGGGAAGGCAGCCCCCTCCCCAAAAGCTGTCAGCTCCTGGGACAACCTTTTGCCCTGAACTAAGCTAACCTTACGTCCCTGCTCCATCCCCTTCACCTCCATCCGGGGCCACCATGATGGCTTTGATATGTGGCCCACTATGGTGGCTTTCCAAGCCCGTGGGTGCTACTCTTTGGTGGGAACAGCCATAGTTGGGGCAACCAGGGAGGGCAAAAAAGCCCACCCAGTTTTGGGACAAGGATGCTTTGGGCCTGTGGCTGTTCAAGAAGGATGCAGCTCCAGGAGGGGCACAGTACATGGGGTCCCATGGGGTTTCTTCCCCCTGCCCGGAGTTTTGGCTGCAGCAATAACCCCTCCTTCTCCCCTCGGCGCCTCTGAAGTGCAGCAATCCAGCTTCTACGGCTACACGGGGCTGCTGCCCAAGCGCTACACGCAGGGGGTGATGACGGGAGAGAGTAAGTACCCGCGGCCGCGTCCAAACACAGTGAGGGGGGTACCCTCCTGTCCCTTCTCCTGGGGCCCCAGTGAGTCACACCTGCGGTTGGCAGCAGATGAGGGACTCCCCAGGGTGCTCCCCAGCAAACCGGGGTGTGTAATGGGTTCTCAACCACTTGCAAGCCCCACTGCATGTCACAACAAGCTGGGGTGGGGGTGTCTGGCTCCACTGCCCCCCCCCCAGAAAAAAAACCCATCACTGCTTGTGGCTACTCTACACCTGGAGGTATCACCTCCATCTGGCGAGGGGGTGCTGGGGGTCCCCAAGGCGCAGGGTTAGGTGCCAGCAGCTCTCCCGTGCCACCAGGCACCGCCGGAGTCATCATCTCGCTCAGCCGCATCTTCACCAAGCTGCTGCTGTCGGACGAGAAGGAGAACACGGTCATCTTCTTCTTCATCTCCATCGGCATGGAGCTGACGTGCTTCATCCTCCACCTCCTGGTAAA
>NW_010185339.1:0-312 GCF_000695765.1 Mesitornis unicolor | reverse complement strand
TGACCAAGGGACGGGCCTACCGTGTCCACCACGACGTCACCGCCGAGGACATCCGATTTGTAAGCCAAGGGTGGGTTTCCTCAATGTCCCCGGGGTTTCCCCCAGCAGGAGCTCAGTGCTGGGGTCTTCTCTCTCCTCCACGCAGGAGAATCGGCCCCAGGGGCAGCTGAGTTCCCCCCAGGGCAGCCCTGGCCCCGAAGCTGAGCTGGCTGGCAGCGGGACCTACATGCGCTTTGACGTCCCTCGGCCCAAAATCAAGAGGAGCTGGCCCAGCTTCAGAGGTGGGTGGTGGGCTCAGGGGAGTGGGGGGGG
>NW_010185338.1:0-9418 GCF_000695765.1 Mesitornis unicolor | reverse complement strand
GGGGGGGAGAGGAGAGGGTAGTGTTGTGGTGGTCTTTTCCGGTGCATGCGCAGTGCCCTCCCGCTCTGCTCGGTGGGGTCTTGTCTGCGCGCGTGCGCTTCCCGCCTTTCGCCTGGCAGCGCTGAGGGTGTGGGTGACTGCTCGATGGCCGCCTCCGTTGTGAAGAAATGGGAGTTTTCTGTGTTTCCCGGTCCCCCTTTCCGTGCCAGTGTGTCCTAGCAGTTGGTGTGTACACCCATGAGCACCACAAGGGTGGGTTGGGGCTCTGGGGGCCCACAGAGCTCCTCCCCAGCGTGGGGAGGTGAGGGTAGAATGAAGGGCCTCAGAGCCACAGCTTGTCGCCTCTCCCAGAAATGTCCCTGTGCTCTATGACTCACTGGTGTCTGAAAAGTGCTAGGTTGTAAAAAAAGGCTGAGAGGAAGGAGTGCCTGTGCTAGGCGTAGGGGTCCCCTGCAAACTGGGTTTGTTTGAAAACAAGAAAAAGGGTTTTCAGCAGCCAAACTAGATAACCTGCATTCCTGAGATACTGGAAAGTTTGTGTGTCTTCATTAGCATGACACGAGTGCTCGCTCTCCAGCCAGCACAGCAGCTCCTCAAGATGTTTATCTGAACAATGTACTTTCAGGAATAGCTTTAGGTGTTTATTTCTTTTTCTTCCCATGTTATTCTTCACAGTGTGTAAAGTACTGAATTCCTGAGTTAGAAAAAATAATTGCATGTCATCAGTGCTGTAGCTCATTGCTGCTGTTAATCAGGCCAAGAGTTTATCACTGCCTTTGTCATACCCACAGCTCACAACTCCTTTGAGTTGTCCCAAATTCCCAGCTGCCTTGTTCTGTGCTTGCGGAGCAGCTCGTGAACCTCCACCAGATGCCCTGACCATTAAGACAGGAAGTGACTGGTTAAAATTAATGTGTGGGTATTGCTTTTAGGGTAATCGCAGCATTGACAGGTGAAATTGGCTCATTCCAGGAAAAAGCCTGAATTATGGCCCAGAAAAGACACACACTTCATAAATGACAGGCTTTATAGCTTAAACAGCATAGCATAGTGGAGAGTTGGAGGTATGTCCAGGTGGAGCAGATGTGACACTGTTATTAGAGCATGTCAGATAAACTTATATGTGCTGTTATTAAATGCATGAGTTGTACAGGAAATTGCATGTTTATCTAGGTTATGTGAGCAGGAGGTTTCCAGCTTGATTCAGTTGCCTCAGCAGAGGTATCTGCTGTCATTCAGGCACCCTTAACTGCCTGATACATCAGCACAGGAGCACTGCAGCCTTGCACCCCTCTGGACTGGCTGCCCCCCTTTTTTTTTTCCTTCAGTGGTGAATAATAACATAAGAAAAGTCAAATGATGCGCCAAAGGCAGTCTGAAGTCCCAGCCTTGGTGCCTGTGCCACACATGCAGCTTTCTCTCCCCAGCAGTGTCTGGCTGCTGAGTTCAGGAGAGCTCCATGTGGATCTGCCCGTAGCATTCATGTCTAAACAAGGGCAGGCTGTAACGTGAGGCACTGCAAACAGCAAGGATGGGCTGAGTGCTGATGAGAGTAGCAGTTAGAAGATACCACGTTGCCTTAATTAATTGTGTGTAAGGTCTTCAGGATTTAATTTAGAATGTTGAGAACATCCTCCTGGGTCAGACCAATGGGACGTCCAGCCCAGCAGCCTGTCTGTAGTGGTGGCAAGAGGGGATGCTGTTAGGGCAAGCATGTGTACCAGGGTGCTTGCTGCTGTCTGTTTCCCTCTCCAGCATCTCAAATATATTAGAGGTGTTACAGGGTGCATCCTTGCTCTTTTAGCAGCCACTTATGGACCTGTTGCTTGTGAATTTATGGAATCCCTTTCAAATTTTATATCATCTCCATAGTCTTCAGTGACAGCAGGTTCCAGACTTGTGTTAAAAATACGTTCTTACATCTAATCTTGTAGTTTCCCAGTGTGTGTCCTTGTGATTCTGTAGCAGGATTCAGTGAATATCAAGTCTGCATGCACTTGTTCTACTGCCTTCACTTTGTAAACCTCAATAAGATCCTTCTCTTTTAATTGAAGTGTCCCAGGTGCTTGGTTGCTCCTTATGAAGGCAGCTCATCCTTCCTGTCCTCTGACCCTCTGCAACTCCATCACATTCCCCTTAAGCAGCTGAGGCCAGAGCTGCACTCCAGATGCCAGTGCACCAAGGATTTCTGTAACAGCAAACTGAGGGCCTTGGCCTTGCCTCAGTATCCTTCCTGAAAGCAGCCAACGTTCAGCTGCCTTTTTTTGGCTGCTGTTGCACCCTGAGCCAGTGGCCTGAGAGAACTGTCGCTGCCAGTGCCGCGAGCTTTTTCCTGAGTTGCAGCTGACAGCTCTGAGCTCAGCATTAATTTAAAATGTGTTTTGGTGGCTTGGTAGAGGCTGTTGTGAATTGCAAGTATAAAGGGTGACAAGTCAATAAGATATGAACAACCTGTTCCGGGAAAATAATCTCAGGTGTAATTATTAACACGTTTATGGTGCTTGTTTCTTTCCTAGTGTTACTCTTAGAACAACAGAATGCAACTCTGCTAGTAGATTTATACCAGAAAGGAGAATCCAAATAAATATTTTCTCTCTTCTCTGTCCTCCCTTTTTGATATTTTATCTAAGTGTCTCGCTTTTGGCATAGAAGTGCTTCCTGAGGGAGTCTGCATTCTCTGACTGCTTCTCTGATTGCTGGGGCTGCTGAACTTCCTACAGAAGAGGCCCAGCATTGGCAGACAGGGTAAAGCAGCTGCCGAAGAAATGCTCAGTGGACACCACTCAGACACCCACATGGGTTTTGGGGTTTTTTGGGTTGGCTTTTTTTTTTGAGATCTCCACCCAGCCAGTGAACTTCATGTGACCCCTCCCAACAGCACCACTGGTTTGTTTGATCAGTGATTAAACTGGAATTTTACTTCCATTTCCAAACATGCTCTGTCAGTCCTTACATTCCCTTTTTGTTTATTAATAAAGCCAAGGCAATAGAAAAATAACAGTCGTCAAAGTACCACGGCATAGCCTTACTAAGGAGGCATCATCACACATCTGTGTTAGATGTGGTGACTTTAGGGCTGAAAAGCAGAAGCTTTAAGCCCTATGGAAAGCACAGCAACACCATTTCCTAGCAGTACCAGCAGGACAGACTGATCTCTCCTCCTTTTTGTCTACAGGTAACTTTAACCACACAGTTGCTTACTGTGAGCTCTTTCATTCTCGGGCAGAGGTGCTTCTTTTTCTTGAATTACAGAATTCATTCTCCCTCAGCCCTCTCGGGGACTGAGAAAGATATTGGATCTACCTGATGAGCACAGTTATGGATTTCTTCCCTTTTGTACACATTTCAGGTTATTGCAAAGGCAACAAACAGAAGGGATTAATAGATTCCCTGCAGGATGCATGTTCTCTGCAGGACAAAGCCAGAACTGCTGAACAGTTTTTCTGGAGCCTTTTCCTGGCAGCTCCTGGCTGTTCTTGGCATCAGCAGTTGGAGCTCCAGCCTTTGGAGCATGCAAACCTGGGTTCCCATCTGGGAGGCTCCACTAAGCAGTCCTCTAACAAGTGAGTATTTCATAGCCACTAATCTAGTGATTTGTTTTTTTGGATCTTCCTAATTAGCATTTACTAGGTGACTCTTGCATTAATAGAAGTTCAGGAAGCACCATCCCCACTTTACGATGGGCGAAGTGAGGAACAGGAATCTGAAATGGCTACTGAGTAACCAGTGCTGGATCTGGGTTTAAAGTCTAGGATCCTTTCTTACCAAGACAGTCATGCAAAGGTTTAAATGCCCTTGGGAAGAAGAATGAGATATGGGGCAAGAGAGGAGAGCAAAAAGGCAAGCGGCTCTTGGAGATCATTGATAACAATATCTCCCAAACAGCTAATGAGCTTTTCCTTATTTATGGTGTCAATCTCTTCCTGAGCGGTGTGCAGGACTGGGGAGATGAACTGATTAATGCCATTGGTTTTATCCATCACTTTCCTGGGGTTTATCAGATGTTGTGAGGCCATTTGGACTTAATTGCCTTTTGAAAGGCACAATTACTGACCTGACCACTGAGGTGCTGTCACCAGCACAGCTCCTAGTGAAGCAAAATGTCTCCTGCCAGAAGCCGATGACTCTCAGATGCCTTTTGCTACATGTGGAGACTTTTTTGGGGGAGTTAAACATTAACATCCCATCTGGTCAAGGTTCAAGAAGGAAGCCATGCTGAGTCAGCCTGGCAGCTCTGTTTCCTGCTCCAGCTCTCTCCTCCTTTGGGATGATTGACTCACTCCTCTACCAAGAACTCATAGTCCTGGATGAAACAGTAAGAAGGCTGCATCAGGTCTCTTGCACTGCCTCATCGGAGAGCAGCTCCTGATAATGTGATACCCTGGTGGGTTTCCTGGCTGGCCTACAAGTAATCTTGGTGCAACAAGGTTGGAAACTCATGGGTACCAAAAAATCCCCCTGAGCTGCAAAACGATTTCCTTCAGCCATTAGCAACACAACACTTGTGGCACTCAGCAGGGCCATGCTCCTTCCAGGCAGTGCTGGGCACTAAATTCATAGGGCAGCTTATTCTTGTCTTGCTGTTCTCTGCGTGGATTGCTTTTATATGGGCACTTTAAATAAAAAGGTAAATACTTTTAAGCGTGGCAGTTTCAAGAGAGTGGCCTGGTAGCAGGAAAGGAGGGCAGGCAGATGAGAAGAGCTGGTTTATTTGATATTATTGCCACAGTATATACACTCCAGCACTGCCAAGTCTTTGGGCGTAGCCAGAGTCTGACATGGGAAATTGATTGTTCAGTGCTGTTGCTGGGCTGCCTCTTGGAGCTGGAGCTCTGTGCTGTTTGCCTCATGCTAAAGTGTGTGGGAATAAGACCCAGGGATTGCTGCTCATCAGCTTGGAGGCTGCCCGAGGCACCTATCCCACGCTGGTGGGACTTAGTTTTGTCTGGAAAGCAAATCGTTTACTTCAGCATCGGTGGAAGTTTGTGAAAATGCAACTGCACAATCTCTGCTGAGCTCAGACCTAGAAACAGAGCCAAAAGTCTGGCTGGCTTTGGATAAAACTTCGCTGTGGTTACAGGCGTCGTGGGATCATGTGATGGTGCAACTGATCTTTCCAACATCCAGCGTTCTTGCTTTAGGCCTCTTCTGCTGCACAGTAACACATTTAGAGTTCAAAACATTGTCTCCTCGCTAGGGTTGTCACTTACTGATAACTAGAATTATCAGTCAAGAGCTGTTGAGAAAACTCCTCTGCCTCTGCTTACATTCCTGATTCTCCCAGGCTTTTTCCCAGCGTGCCAGCCCATCCACAAAGCCTTCAGCTGAGAGATTTCTAAACAGACACAGCTTCTTCCTCCAGCACAAAGGCACTCTTTCTCTTTCCTGCTCAGGACAGCATGCCATGTCCATCTATTCCTCAAGTGCTTGGGTTCTTAGCCCAGTGAATTAGGGAGGAAATCAGGTCTAAGCTGGACTCTGAGCCCCTTAGAGGCATGTTGACAGAGACATCTATGTCTTGAAACAACTTGAAAAGAACTCTAGGGAGGGAGCAGAGCAGGGAAGTGTCAGTTGTGAGCTGCCGCCCTCTCCCGAGGTCTCTCCTGCGCAGAGCACGGCCCTGGCTCTTCTGTGACCTCTTTCTTCCTGCAGGATCATGCAGGGTAATGGCAGGCAGAAAGTCAGCTGTTCTGCCACAGGGTTAGCCCTCCGGATAGATGAAAGGAAAGTGGTTTGGTGTCCAAATGAATGCCATGGCTTTAAAGAAGAATTAAAGCCAGATGTTTCCCACAGGCCTGCTGAGACCAGCCTTTTTGACATAGTTACCAAGCCACCAAGGAGACCCAGCCAGTGTCTGCAGAGCTCTGTGTTGGGAACACCCTGTAATCCCAAAGGCTCTGCTGCAGTTGCTGGAGGCACCCGGGCTGTCTGGAAGGATGGCACGCAGGAGCTGGGGCAGAGATAGCGCTGCCAGCTCAATATTTACTCAATGTTTAAAAATATTCCTTGCTGATAGTGGTGATGGTAGCAGGGGTATGGTAACCAGAACAAATTTAGCACTTTTTGACAAAACACTGAGGCCAAAAGGTGGCCTGGCTGTGCTGGCATCAGCTCTCAGTTCAGCTGAGGTTGCAGGTCCAAGAAAGCTGTGATTGATGAAGCCCAGAGTATCATCCCCGTCCCAAGGACTGACAGCAGAGCCCCTCGGGCAGGCTGATGCTCAGCCTAACAGACAGGTAAAGCTTTTGCTGTGCAGGGAGTTCATCAGAACCAGGGAGAATGCATTTTATTCCTGCACTACACACATGGTGTTTGTATGCAACTGTGACTGAACACATTCACATTCCAGGGTGGGTAGTACAGAGGTAAAATACAAGGAAAAGGGAAACTGAATGCTTGCCTGAGCACAATCGGTGAGAGAGCAGCATTTCCCACTTTGCTAGGGAGTAACCAAAACCTCGGGACTGCTGGGTGTGTGGTTCCAGCTCACACCCAAAAGTAATTAATCTTTTTGCCAGCATTGCTGCTCCAGGCTCCTGCCTACAATAGGTGTTACTCTTCTGCATTCAGCAGTCTGCCTGGTGGTTATAACATTCAACTGCTGGCCTCTTAAGGACAAATTCCTGATGCTGTGCCCTCAGCGCTACCTTGAGGTGGAGTTTCCTCTTGTGAAATCAGCGGGTGCTGAAAATGTCCTGTTGGCTCTGATGACCGGGAAAGGCTTTGCTCACTGCTTTGGATGTACGTGTCATGGCCCTCCTCTTCCTCCTGCCTCATCCCGACTGCTGGGATGTTTCCTGCTCTAGGGTAGCAGGTGAGGTGTCCTTCAGATCCAGTGTGCCAGTGGATTGTTGTCTGCTGGGAAGGGATTGGTAAATTCAGAAGGTGCACGCGAAGCAAGCAAAATTAAATAGAGCAAAGGAAAGTTAAGGTGGCAGGAAACCTCAGTTTTTACTGGCACCCATTCATATCAGATAAATTGACCTATAACAAAAAATAAATCCCTCTGTAGTCCAATTCCACAAAGCTGGGCATAAAAAAGGAGCTTTCTGGCAGGCTCTCACTTTTTTCTCATGATACAACATCTCATTTCAGTGTGTGCATTGGTGCCGTGATTCCAAAACCAACTGTGGAGGGTGGGCCTTTGGGAGAGGAGCTGGACAGCAGCCTCCCTGACAGCGCTGGAGGGAGTTCAAGGAAAATTGTTTGCCACACCACCCTCCAGTAAGTTACCAGTAGATGGTGACTAACAGGAAAGAAACTTCACCATGGTGTAAACACAGAAATGTTTGTATTTGCCTTCCAGATAGGTATTAATGTTATCTGATTATAGCGTGGTTTGTGTCTTGAATTGTGTCACCTCTGCATCGCTCCCTTAGACAGAGAATTATTGTTCCAAAGCATGAATTCCTTGCTAGCTGTATGGACCGGGCCTGGTTCTCCACCCCATCTGCACTTAAAGCCCATGAGGTTTTGAGTGGGTAAGGACTCTGCAAGAATGGGAAGTGTCTTGACTGATGCCTGTGGCACCGACCACTTCACCAGCCGAGTGTTTCAGTGAAACGGGGAGATCTGGAGTAGCGCAGAGCCAGCTTCAGGAAAATGATCTCATATAAGCATTGGCAATAATTTACATCCCATCAGGGCCTGGTTTCAGAATCTTGTGCTCCTGTAGGATATCCAGGTGCTCAGCAGGTTTGAAAATTGGGCTCAGAACTGTTTTGTGCTGCAATTTCTCTGTCGCTTTGGTAGCTCAGTGTAAAGCGGTGGGCACACTAAAAATTAATGAGCAGATTTGAAGATAAAGAGGTCTGTAAAACAGGGATAATACTTAACTGCTTCACAGGGGGCACAGGGATTAATGAGCTAATGTTTGCAAAGTGCTTTGAAGATGAAAAGTGCTAAGTCTGATTACATCTGGTGGGGGGAGTGGATGGGAATGAAGAAGAGGTTCTTAGTTTCATACTGTGACTGTCAGGAACGAGGTCTCGCTAAATGCCATGATAAATAACGATCTGAAGGGGGTTTGCCCTCATGCTCTCTGTGGCGGCTTGCAGTCAGGTAGCTCCTGGCAGAAGATAAATTTCCAGAAGGGATTCTGCAGTCTGTAAATAGTCACCTCTCATTTCTTCTGCTCCAAGTTACTTGGTTTCTATGTTAATTTGCTTTCCTCTCATTCCTGCGTCTCAGAGATGTTGGTCAGTGAAATGCACACTGACCCTGCCAGCTGGACTGTCCGTTTGCAGTACAGCTTGTGCTACTCTTCCTAATCTCTTCAATGGACCCTGATTATTTTGCTGGCTCTAAATTAAACACCCCTGATTTGCCAGACAGTAATTGCAGGTGATGGCACTAAGCAGGGTTGGGGTTCTCCAAGCAGCAGAGATCCATGTCCTACTAAGAGACACCCCGAGGGCTGAGAGCTGGGTCCTTCACCCAAACCAAACCTGTCACAGGATCTATGAGTGCTTTAATAGAGCACTTCTTAATCACCCAACATCTCCCAAACAGCCCTGGCTCCCCTAAAAGCGCTGTGACAAGTTTTGTGGATCTTTCCCTGTTGCTCTAAACCGAAATGGTTTCACAGTGTTTCTTCTTTGCAGGAATCCCCTCCATGCCATTGCTTTCTCCTTCTTCCCCCTATGGGTCTGCGTGACCTCTGTGAGCTGAGGCACACATGGGCAGGATTCTTGTGTTTGGGAATTTCAGCAGGTGAGGTTTGACCCTTTCCCTCTCTGTCTGATTCCCCAATCTCAAAGACGATGTCTCTGCAACGTGAATATTAAATGTGCAATGCCCAGAATGGAGAGTTCAGGCTCCAGTGGGCTCAGCCCGGTCCTTCCCGTGGAGGTGACGTGGTATGGCCTAACCATACCCGGACACCGTGGTGGATTTCAGCCCTCTCTGTGTTGGTGTTGTCTGGAGGAAATCCTGTGTCCTGTGCCCTTATCCACCGCAGCCCGGACCCCTCTCCCCGGCTCTGCCCACCCCTTCCTGGTGCAGCTGCCCTGGGCCCTTCCCCATCTGTGGCCACGTTCCCAGGCCACGGCAGACATATGGTCTGTGAGCAAGCTGGGGGTGACAGGCAGAGGGTCTGATCTCCCCCTGGCCGGGCGGGCAGGGGTCTCCTCTGCAGAAATTCCCCAAAATAGGAAAATTCGAGGAAAAAACCCCAACCCACTGCCACGGTGGGTGCAAAGCTTGGGAGGGCGCTGGGGTTTGACTGGCTCTGCTGTGGGGAGACCTGGCTCCCCGCTGGGTGGGGGATCCGCCTCTTGTGGAAGATAAAAGTATTTTGGGTTCTTTCATTTAAGAAACAGCACAAAGCCCCCAAAAACCTGTGAATTCATCGCATCCGCCCCGTGTTTCGGCTGCGCGGGGCAGCCCACTCCGCGCACGGGGGGAGCCGGCCTCCCCC
>NW_010185337.1:0-3623 GCF_000695765.1 Mesitornis unicolor | reverse complement strand
GGGAGAGAATCTTAATTGGGGAAGGAAACTTTAACTGGAGTTACTGAATTAAAATTTTAAATTTTATTAAATTAAATAAGGACGTAATTGTTTAATGAATCATTTAACTAAAATTATTTAAATAAAATTTATCAGTTAAATGTAAAATCTAAATAGGGGAGAAAAATTTAATTGGGAGTAAAATTGGGGAAGAAAAATTATGGGGAGAAAATTTTAGTTTGGGGAAGGAAACTTTGGAGGGAGAAAATTGAAATTGTGGGGAGAAAATTGAAATCGTGGGAGAAAAATTGTGGGAGAAAATGGAAATTGTGGGGAGAAACAAAATTTCACATTATTTGGGTAAAATTGACCTTTTTTTGCAGGTGAAACCCCCAGAAATGAAGGAAACGAGGGAATCTTCTGGGATTTTGGCTGTGGAAAGGAGCACGCGGGCAGGTAAGTGTAGAGCATTGACCTGAATAATCACTTTTTTGGGGTTATTTTTAATACTTCTGTAATTTGAGAACAAAACTCAGCTGAGATAAGGGAGCATTAAAAAAACCGACAAAAAAGTGCATTTTTTAGCACTTCCTGCAGAAAAGTTTTGCCGATCGGCAGCTGGAAAATTGGCTCTGAATTTTTTTGCTTTCGGTTTTCACAGATGATTTAATTCCCCTCTTAGATCTGCAAAATTTGGTGCCATTTGGACTGTGAAAATTTGGACTGCAAAATGTCTGCGAAAATTTTGACTGAAAATTTGGAAAAATTTGACTGCAAAAACTTTTACAGTAAAATTTGGACTGCAAAAATTTGGACTGCAAAATTTGGTGTCATTTTGAGGGCAAAATTTGGACAGCAAAAATTTGACTGCAAAATTTGGACTGCAAAAATGTTGACTGCAAAAACTTGTACAGCAAATTTTGGTGCCGTTTGGACGGCAAAAATTTGGACGGCAAAATTTGGTGCCATTTTTGACTGCAAAATCTTGACTGCCAAATGTGGCCCCATTTTCCTGTAAAGTTTCTGCCATTTTGGCACCAAATTTTGCATCGAAATTCCTCTTCACCCTCCAAAAAAAAGAGGGAAAACCCCAACTTTTTGGCCAATGGGGCGCTCTGAAGGCCTCTGTGTGGTTCTTCCCGCAGGCGACGGCGCTGAGGCGAAGCCGTGGGTGCGCGGTGGCTGTTGGGTGGCCATGGCCGTGCTCTTCCTGGCCCTGCTCGTCACCGCCACCGCTTTCGCAGGTAAATGCTGAGGGGTTTTTCTCCCCCCCCCAATAGAAAACTTCTCTTATTTGGTGCCAACCTCCAACAGTTTGAAAACGGCTTCAAAATTTGGAAAATGGCTTTTCAAAATTTGACAAACAGCTTTTCAAAAATTTGGGAAAATCCTTAATTTCAAAATTTGGGAAAATCCTTAATTTCAAAATTTTGGGAAAATCTTTAATTTCAAAATTTGGGAAACCGGCTTTTAAAAAATTTTGCAAATGCTTTCCAAAAAATTTGGGAAAATGCCCTCCAGAAATTTGGGAAAAACGGCTTTTCAAAAAATTTGGGAAATGGCTTTTCAAAACTTTGGGAAAATCCTCAAAATCTGGGGAAAATCCTTCTCAAAATTTTGGGAAAACCCTTTTTTCAAAATTTAGGGAAAATCCTTTACAAATTTAGGGAAAATTCTCAACATTTTGGGAAAAATACTTTTCAAAATTTGGGAAACCGGCTTTTCAAAAATTTTGCAAATGCTTTCTAAAAAAAATTGGGAAAATGCCCTCCAAAAATTTTGGAAAAACGGCTTGTCAAAAAAAAAATTTGGGAAAAAATTTCAGAATTTGGAAAACACTTTCCAAATTAGAAATTTTTGGGGGCCGTGGGGCTGAGGAGGGACCTCCCCCAGCCCAAAGGGATGCTGGGAAGGCGCCGTTTTCTCACGCCCTGTTTCTCCACCAATGGCAGCGCAGGCGTTTCAGCCCCGCCCCTGTTTCCGGTGCCCGTGGGACTGGATTGGCTACAGAGGAAAGTGCTGGTTTTTCGGGGAGGCCGAGGGGAACTGGACGTGGGGACGCGACAACTGCACTGTGCTGGGGGCGTCCTTGGCCACGCTCGACAGCCTCGAGGACCTGGTAAGGAGGCACAAAAACGGGCTGAAATTCTGATAAATTTCTTTTAAAAACCACAAATTTGCCAAATTTTGAATTTTTTCACTGCTTTTGTAGCATTTTCTGTGGAAATTTGGGGTGAAACGGGGAAAATATTTTGTTTTTCTGAAGGTCATCGTGGATCTCCTGAAATTTCTCAGCAAAACCAAATTTGCAAGGAAAAAAACAAACAAACCGTACAAGGTTTAAAAAATAAAACTAGAAAATTAAAATTAAAAACTTAAAAAATTAAATTTGATATTTTTTGGTAGCAAATTTCGAGGTTTAAGCCCCAAATGAGCGCAAACGAATGGTAAAAATGTACATTTTGGGGTGGAAAAGGAGGTTTTTGGATTTTTTTTCTCTTTTTTCTATTTTTTTAGAATTTTGCGATGAGATTTACGGGAATTTCGGAAAATTGGATCGGCCTTTCCCGGCAAAACGAGGAGAAGCCATGGGAATGGGTGAACGGCTCGCGATTCTCTCACCTGTGAGTCTGTATTTTTCATAATTATATCAATTTTTAGCATTTTTTCAGCCCAAAAATACGGTTTTTCTGCATTTTTCATCATTTATTGGTGATTTCTCAGCCCAAAAAATGTGATTTTAATGTGAATTTTTTAACAATTTAGTCTTTTCTTCCCATCTCTTTCGAGGTTTCGGGTCCACGGCGATGGCCTCTGCGCTTCCCTGGGTGCCCGCGGGGTCGACTCCTCCCACTGCGGCGCCAAAAATCACTGGGTTTGCACCAAAACTGAGGTGCGGAGTCCGGGCCTTTGCGGTGGCTCCTGAGGGGACCCCAAAATCCGTAAGGGAACCTCCAGAATAACCCCAAAAATGGGCAATTTTGGGGAGGGGAAAAAAGCAAAAATTTCCCAAAATTGCTGAGGAAGAATTTGCGATTTGAATAAATTCGGGTTCTTTGAACGAATAAATTGTGGTTTGTAGCAATTTGGGGAGCAAAATTTCAACATTAAGGCTGAAAAGAATTTCTTTTTTAAATTTAAGGCTTAAAATAGTTTATTTTTGAATAATTATGGCTTAAAATACTGTATTGTGGAAAAACTATGGCTTAAAATAATTTATTTTTAAAAAATTAAGGCTTAAAATAAATTATTTTTGCTAAACAAAGGCTTTAAATAGCTTATTTTTGAAAAATACACCAAATCTAGGGATGTTAAAGTGCGTTTATGTAAAAATCCAAGTGGCCAAACTGCTTTTGTTGGTTGGTGATGACCTAAAATCGGTGTAAAATTAGGATAAAAATTGGAGTGATAGATAGTTAATAGATAGTTAACAGACAGTAATTGGGGGATTGGACTGGATGATCTTTTCAGGTCCCTTCCAATCCCTAATGTTCTGTGATTCTGTGATAGTATAAATAAGTAAGGATTAAATATTATATATATAAAAATTATATTGGTTTTGGTATTTAATATGATGTAACGTAATACGATATGATGTAATATGATGTGATGTAATGTATGATGTATGATATGATGTCATATAT
>NW_010185336.1:0-1111 GCF_000695765.1 Mesitornis unicolor | reverse complement strand
CCCCCACCTTTCTACAACCTCCTTTCAGGTTCTTGTAGAGAGCGATAATGTCTCCCCTCAGGCATCTTTTCTTCAGGCTTAATAATCCCAATTTCCTCAGTCACTCCTTATGAGACATGTGCTCTTATATATGTGTAGATATATAAATACATATGCAATTTTGTTTCCTATTTAGCTATTCCTGATAAGAGGTCAAAAAAGGCTATGTTGCTTTCTGCCTGCTGTGCCTAATTTTCTGTGGTGCTGAAAATGCAGGATTTCTGGGATTTTTATCATGACTGTGATTACATCTCTCCATGCTATTAAAGGATTTAACACACAAAAGTTTTATGTCATATATGTCAAGTGCATCAGTTATTCTCTGTAAATAATTTTATCAGCTAAACAGTTTCTTGAAAATCAGTTATATTAATCAGCAATAAAAAAGGAGACAGAAAAATCAAAACAATAAGGAAAAGTGTCCAAACTTTACAATTTTTACAAAATGCAATTTAGAGTCCTGCTTTCACTATATGCTAACATTATATTAGATTTACTCCTCTGATTTACTTCACAAACTTTGGCTTCAGCTATGACATGGGATTAGAGATGTGGAATGTAAGAAAAAAGAGGAAATCAGGTGAATTTGAAAACATCAGTGCACAGAGCACACAGAAATTTCAATGCAAGAGATGAAAGCCATATCTTATCCTATATCTTTTTTGTCTCTTCTGTTCAAAAGCACATTATGATTCGGTGTTCCTAGTTTTCCTGTATAGATTTTGGACAGATTGCAGTTATGGCAACTGGAGATTGCCAGGAGATTTATGCTAATGACATAGTTGGAAGTAATCCTCATTTGTATCAGTAATTGTTCCAATAATAATTTGAATTATTGCAGGGAGATAAAGATATCCCCAAAGATGTCCTCCTTCCAGCTGGATCTGTAAGGAGGAACTCATGGGGATCAGCAAGTGTAGTAGGAGAAATAAAGTAATTCACATGTGCCTCACATTGATTTATAGCCTGACTTTTGGATTTTAAAGAAATTTGAGCTATTTTATTAGCTTGCATAATAGAACAATTACGGGTTTATAACAGTAAGGTTGACAAAAATGCCTGCATTTAGACT
>NW_010185335.1:0-212 GCF_000695765.1 Mesitornis unicolor | reverse complement strand
GAGAGGTGCTGCTGGATCGCCCTGGGGTGACCAGCTTTTGGGGTGACACCAGCGCTAACTGCTGGCATTACAGAGGTTTCTTTTGGGGCAACACATGCTGCATCCAACATGGGATGCTGACCCCCCCCACAAAGGAACAGACACAACCGTGGTGACTTTTCCACCCCACAGGACCCCCCCCAGCTCACCTGTGCACACACTGAGCCCCGTAT
>NW_010185334.1:0-1069 GCF_000695765.1 Mesitornis unicolor | reverse complement strand
TATCGCAGCGACCTGTCCTGTTTAAATTTATAGGTTTTAATTAATTGTTGTTCGGCAGTTTTAACCGTGGTCCGATGAGAAATTGTGCTAAATATTGCAGGCGGCTCATCCGTCTCTCCTCTGCAATTCAGGGCTTTGTAAATATTTAATTCCGAGGAGCGATTTTAAATAAACCGAGCCCGGCGCGTCGGTGTGTTATTGTTGTGCGTAAGGCAGCGCCGGGGTCCCTGCGAACTTTTTTCCCCACCGCGGGAGGTGGAAATGCAGCAGCCCTTGGCTGGGAGAGCTCCGTCCCCTCGCTCCCGCTGCCGGGCGCCGAAAGCCAGCGCCGCTTTCCCAAGCGCTTTTGCAGAGCGTTTGTGGGGCTGCCCTCGCATTGTATTCCCTGGATGGATAATTTTCACTATTGCAAGAAAATACGCGGGAGGGGGCTGTGGTGGGTGGAAGCGTAAAATATCACGAGAATGAGCTATAGAAACGGAAAACAGACACTGAAGATCGCGTGTAAATACCACCACGCCTGCTCTCTCGCTCGGACTGTTGCAAGGAGGGAGAGGTGCCCGGGGCTGGGGCTGCGAATGAAACTCGCCCCTCCAAAGGAAAAAAGAAAAAAATAACGTTATTTAGCTCACCCCCCGCTCCGAAATGGGCTCTGAGCAAAGGTCGGAGGTGTGGAAAGGGCAGTGAAGAGAAGCAAGATTTGGCGATTTGAGCCTCGTTGAAGTTAGAAAGTTGCAAGGGTTTGCAATGGAGCCCTGGGCTTCTGTCCGGCAGGGACATGGGGACAATGAGCGATCCACCCGGCCCTGCTTAATCAGATCCGTTTTTCCTCCCTCCTTCCCCCTGCAATAGGTGAAAAACCATTTAAGTGTGAATTCGAGGGCTGTGACAGGCGCTTTGCAAACAGCAGCGACCGCAAAAAGCACATGCATGTGCACACTTCCGACAAGCCCTATCTCTGCAAAATGTGCGACAAGTCCTACACGCACCCCAGCTCCCTCAGAAAGCACATGAAGGTAAATGGAGGGCGTCCGGTGTGCGGGGCTCAGACACCGCCTCGGGCCTGGCC
>NW_010185333.1:6036-6415 GCF_000695765.1 Mesitornis unicolor | reverse complement strand
CCCCGTGTGCACGGCGAAGAAGCCCCGCCGTAGGAATCGCGCACTCTGAGCAGGTGAGTGTAGCGCAGGGAAGGAGCGTCCAGAGTCCTGCGGGGCCGCCCGTGGAGGCAGAGCGCACGGGCAGTGCCGACGACTGCCCCACGCCTTTTCCCGCTCTCCACTTCCCAGAGTCTGCGTGCTGGAGGGCGCACTGGGCTGTCGGGAGGGGAATCTGTGTAATCCCAGGAAACAGGACGGCAAGACTAGCCCAAGATGTTTCCCACGGCACCTTGGGACCTTAGCTGAGCCTGAGAACACTGAGCCGCCTTCCCCAGCCGGAGATGCCGGGCAGGAGCTTCGGCAGGGGCCGTACCCCGGGAAGGGCACTGGCGCTTCTTGC
>NW_010185333.1:5419-5762 GCF_000695765.1 Mesitornis unicolor | reverse complement strand
CCCCGTCCCGGCCACATCCAAACCGCCTATGACTAAGTCGCCGTCAGCAGAGCAGCTAGCAGAGGGAGAGGAAAGGCGTGCCCGGAGTGGAGCCTTGCATAGCTTGGCTGCCGCAAAGGCGAAGACGAAGAGAAGGAAGAGCGACGAGATGCAGCCCAGAGAGGCGATGAGGTAAGTGGTGAGCAGGTCCTCCTCGGCCGCCTGCGACTGCTGCAGTCTACCCGCAGGAGCCTGTGAGAGCTGGAGGAAGGTGTCGGAGAAGCCGTCGACAAGGGTGATGCCGAGGGTGGCGGTAACAGAGCGCGGCGGCTGCCCGCGGTCTTGCACCAGCACGATGAGCCTC
>NW_010185333.1:432-5068 GCF_000695765.1 Mesitornis unicolor | reverse complement strand
TCTGCGTCCACCGACACGAGAGATGCCGCGACGGGGGCACCTGGCGAGGACGGTCCCAGCGCGTATCTTACGCGGGCGTTTTTCCCTTCGTCGATGTCCGTGGCGCTCAGGCGGCCCAGGCTTGTCCCCGTGGGCTCGTTTTCGCTCAGCACCATGGTGTAAATGGCCTGGGTGAAGGTGGGCGTATTGTCGTTCTCGTCCAAGAGCCGCACGACCAGCGTCTTGGACGCTGAGAGCGCGGGGGAGCCCTCGTCGTGGGCCTGCACCGTTACATTGTACTCCGGCACCTGCTCCCGGTCCAGTGGCTCCGATGTCACCAGCGCGTATGCGTCAGCCGCCACCGTCGTGATGCTGAAGGGCTGCTGGCCCAGCAGCTCGCAGGACGTCCTGCCATTGTCACCCGTGTCACGGTCCCGCACGTTGAAGAGGGCCATCACGGTGGTGTGCGGCGGGGCGGCTTCCGAGAGGGTGCTGGTGAGGGAGCTGATGATCACCTCTGGGGCGTTGTCGTTCATGTCCTCCACCTGCACCTCTACCTTGCAGTGCACGGACAGGCCCCCTCCGTCTGTGGCCTGGACGTCTATCTCGGCTGATGATCACCTCTGGGGCGTTGTCGTTCACGTCCTCCACCTGCACCTCTACCTTGCAGTGCGCGGACAGGCCCCCTCTGTCTGTGGCCTGGACGTCTATCTCATAGGTCTTTGTGTCTTCGTAATCCAGTGGCTTTTTGAGTCGAATCTGTCCTGTCTCTGAATTTATTTTAAACGTCTGGCTATTTTCTTCTGAATTTTGAACTATGGAATAGGCTATTTCCCCATTCGTTCCTGAATCTAAATCGCTAGCAGACACCGTCACCACTGAGGTATCCTGGGAGCTATTTTCTAATACCCGGGCTTTATACAGACTCCGGGAAAACACCGGGGTGTTGTCATTTATATCCAGGACTACCACGCGGATCAAGGCTGTTCCAGAGCGCGGTGGAGATCCACCATCCACAGCCATGACACTGAAAGCCACTTCTGGCTGCTTCTCCCGGTCTAGGGCTCGGTCCAACATCAGCTCGGCATACCTCCTCCCATCACTACGCCTCTGTGTGTAAATACGGAAATAATCGTTCGAGCTGATACTGTAATGCTGAAGGCTGTTGTTCCCCACATCTGAATCCTGAGCGCTTTCCAATAAAAAGCGAGCCTCCGGCATTGCAGATTCCGGTATCTTTAAAACTATTTCTTTGTTTAAGAAGACGGGAGCATGATCATTTATGTCAGTGAGGCTTACCTCAGCTCGAAAGGATTGCAGTGGACTCTCCAGCAGCACCTCGAAACGCAGTAGGCAGGGCTCGCTCTGCCCACACAGCTCCTCCCGGTCCATCTGTTCTCGCACCACCAAATCCCCAGTGTGCGGGTTCAACTGTAAATACTGCTTTTCTCCTTCATGAACGAGCCGAGCCTGTCGAGCAGATAATTCCTCACGGGTCAGTCCCAAATCCTTAGCGATATTCGCCACAAAGGAGCCTCTCTCCGCCTCTTCAAGTACAGAGTACCGGGTGGTTTCTGCTCTCAGCCCCGATATGCAGAGGAGCAAGATCAGAGCCACAGCTCGCTCTGGGAGCGGTTCTTCGCTCTTCCTCACCTCCATTCCCTTTCCAAGTGAACCGATCTCCTCTCCTTGTGAGCTGGATGGAGCTGCCGATCCAGCCTGCCGCCAGCGAGCAGAGCAGCCCGGGGTAGTGCAGCTCCGCAGTCCCGGGGGCGGTGGCTCTGAGAGTAGTGCGAAACCTCTGCGTCTCTGCAGTCAGCAGCGGCACCAGGCGGCCGACCTGCGGAAGGACGGGGAGATTTCCAAGCTCTAAGCCTGCGAAACGGAGAGAAATCGAGCCGTTTCTCTCAGATTTAACTGTCCCTACAACCCTGTTCAAAGTCTGGCCGCCACTTCAATGAGCAATACTTCTTTTTGGCTTTTCTTCGGAAAAGAGATTTATTTAAAGCTGGTTTTCCGCATGTCCCTCCTTACAACGGTTTGAACCGTTTATCCACACTGAAGAAATTACTTTTAGGCTGTTTAGCTTAAAAAGCTGTGTATTGCTACAGGTGTCCAGCACCCATAGTGAGCTGGTCCATGAACCATCGCCGTGAAGTTCCCTGTAGTAATTTTCGGGCGGATTTTTGGAATGGACTCAGGTTGTTCTACCAATTCACGACCTCTCAAGATGGGAGCCCTCGCGAAGGGGCTGGGCTCTCTAACCTCAGCTTGTCTCAGAAAAGCCCCCTCCACCTTGCTACGGCTTCTGAGAAGGCCTAATTCCAGGTCGCTCTGATTTTTCCTGCATAATATCCACTCCAGAGGCATGGATTTGTTACCCAAATCCCGCTGCTAGGGCGGCTATTTTCCCGGAGATGACTGTGACAAGTAACCTTCATGACAGCACACTCACTCAAGGGAGTTCCAAGCGGGTTTTATTGTTTTCTGTCATCAGTTATTTGATTCTTAAAAATGTGTGAACGACAGGAAAAAAATCACATTACCTTATATGCCAATATCGATTATTAAAAGGAAAGGAAAACAGAAAGCTTCTTGATGCCCTATATTTTACAGTGCCTCAAGTTTATTGTAAACGTTTTAGCCTATTTTACAGTAAAACCACAAATGGTACTTTTAGTTCTCTACTACTCTATACTACAAAAACGGTTAAGTGTCCATGTCAACTTTACATTATGGAAAAAGAAATACAATGCAATGCTTAAGTCCACTCTTTACTGTGTGGAGAGCCTGTAAACTCCTCGTCAAATAGGTGAAGTGTACCCATGTCAGGCGTTTCTAATGTAATCAGCTTCTGCTTGTAATTAAGGAATTCCTTTGCAAGCACCACTTAATTTTGCATAATATCTGTTTGGCCTGGTATTTAACAGACTGCAGAAAATTAAGACATTGTTACAGATCCCTCTCCATAAGAAAAACAAACCCAAAACCAAACAACACAGATAAAGTGAAGTAGGAAAAAATTATCTGGAAGATTTGCTTCCAGCTGTCAGGATTCCCCTTAACATTTAAAAGCAGTAGCAGTCTCACAATCACACACCAAGTCCCGGTATAATCAGCATGCAACACAGTTCTCCTCCTCCATCCACATCACAGTTACAAAAAAAACCCAATAAAGTTCTGCACAAGAGAAGAGTGTTTTTGCTCTCTCTCTCAGAAACCTTGTACCTTCCCTGGTACTTTTTCGGTGGGTGTTTGGTCTCTTTGTTCTTTTTTCCCTGTGAGGGCAGACATACTTGTCTTTCTCTTCACTTACTGATGGGTGAGCCAAGGGTTTTGGTCAGGATTGCCGGTTGGCTCCATACCCCTGTTTGCAGCGCAAGCTGCTTCTGCAGGTCTGGGCCCCGCGTTTGCAGAGAGGGGAGCTCTGCCCTGCAAAGAACAGAGAGTGGAGGTTGTAATTTAGGGGCCGAAGGTAAGCAGGCGTCAGCGAGAGGCTTAGAGGGCATGTCTTACACCACTGTGTGTGTGACACCACTCCTCTCTACACAGAGCCAAAGAGGAGGTTGGACGGGGCAGTGGGTCTTTTGACCTGAATGGGGAAAGAAAATCTAAAGCCAGAAACCATCTCCACCGGGGACATCACACAGGCACTACTGCAAACCTTTGATGAGTCTGAGAAAATTATTTCAAGTGGTAAGAGCTCAGAATAAAGCCACTTTCTTACAAACAGTAAATGTGGTTTGGTGTTGATGTGTCAAGATGAGTCCTTATCTATGCTGAGGTGGCTGTGGTTCTGAGAATCCGCAGTAAAGTGAGGCCAAGTCATCAGTGGTTATGAAATACGAAAACGTTAAGGGGGCGAATAAGACGGGGTTTGTGGTGTACATCATCCGGACACTTGTGAAGTGCTAGATGGACCCCAGGAAACTAGGAACCCTATGCTTAGAGGGGACTTGACCTCAGAGGAAGTGAGCGTGAGGAAGGCTGTTTCAGTGATCACCTCTTGTCTCCCCCATGCTCATTGCAGAGCTGGAGATTAACGCCGAGCACGTTATACTCTGCTTCTCATCTCCTCATGGTCCGGCTGCCACACTTTGTGGCGACACCAAAGACCTGATCTAACGCGAATACTCAGGGCAACGGAGCTGTCTGCAGAGACGCCGTTAGTCAGCACCTGGGGAGCAGCTAAGCCTTGCCGGATCCTCCTGGGAAGACCAGGACAGCGGCTCCAAGACTCTCTCTACTCCCACCTCCTCTCCCACCCCAGTAGCTCCTCTATTACCAGTTCTACAACATCGAGAGCTCCTATTGTCACAAGTGAGCCCCTTCCGCTCCGCACTGCTCCCTCCCCTCTCCCCCTATCTCCTCAGCCAGGCCAGTTCCCTCACCTGTGCAGTCCAGTCGCCTTCTTCCCCGAGGCTGGTCGCCTCTTGCGAGCACACCGAGCTCCGCTGTTCGCCCGGACCGGGGGGCAGCCCGGCAGGAAAACAGGGGAAGAGGGGCTTGAGGAAACGAAACTCACTGTTGACGGTCCCGGTGGCGAAGCAGACATCATACACGTAGCTGCGGGGCAGAGAGCCCGCTTTGCTCTCCGTGGCAGTCTTCGGGAACGTGGGCAAGGTCTCCATTTCTCTCCGCCTGGCCTGCCGCACCT
>NW_010185333.1:0-294 GCF_000695765.1 Mesitornis unicolor | reverse complement strand
CCCCGCGTGCAGCGGGGCCGTGGCCGACAGCGCCGGCTGCCCGTGGTCCTTCACCACGGCCACCAGGCGCTGCTTCGCCGCGTCCCTCTCCGACACGGCCCGCGCCGTGCGCACCTCGCCGCTGTGCAGCCCCACGCGGAACAGCCCCGGCTCCGTCGCCTTGGCCAGCTCGTACGACAGCCACGCGTTCTGACCCGCGTCCGCGTCCACCGCCACCACCTTGGCCACCAGCGCCCCGGGCTCCGACGACCGCGGCGCCAGCTCCACGCCCGCCCAGCCCGCGCCCAAAGACGA
>NW_010185332.1:0-41209 GCF_000695765.1 Mesitornis unicolor | reverse complement strand
CCACCATGTTTCAGTGAGTGCAATTAAATCAAAGTCTCCCTGTCTCACAATGGCCAGATGCTATAAACATATTTGCTAGCAGGGTCTCAATGATCTTGAGAAAGCAAAGGACTATTGTAAGCTGAATATGAGAAGCACCTTATCTAACCTTTCACTTAAAGCAGTTGAGAAAGCCAAAAATTGTATTTAGTATAAGAGTATCAACCTATGTAACTCTGCACTTCAAGCACACAGAAGAATTTCGTTCTCAGGATGAAAGGCACAGACCTGAGACAGCCTGAAACAACCCAATTTTCATACCAGTGTCAGTAATTACAAAGCATTCTCTTGATTTGACTGGATGCCAATAGCCTTGCAAAGTACAAGAGAACCATGATCATTATAGGAATAAATTATATGAATAACTTAATCTATAAGCAGAACATTGGATGTAAAGAGAAATCGGCACAATGTCCTTCTGAAAGAGGGAGTAAGAGGCATTTTTGGAAAGAAACAGAAACTAAGGAAGTGAAAGACTCTAAACCTTTCTTTGTCCTCATCTGCACAAGATCATTAACTAACAACATGAACCCTGGATTTAAAAATTGCAGGCTTTTCTTTCAGTGTGATGGGGAAAGACATAAACCAGACTCATTGTTTGTCTAGCTGGCTTTGTGTTCGGTTTTCCCACCAAATAATAATTCTCTGCACACTTTTTTTTTTTTAAAGTACTTCCTAAGCTAGAAGTTGTAAGCAAAGCTATACAACTAGTAGCAAATAAAACCACACCACTTATAATGCAATGAAATGGAAATTTTCAACATTGTCTTTTAGGTAGCTCCCAACTGTAAGTTCCCTTAGTTTATTCTTTTTCTTAAGGGTTTTTTTTCTGTTTGTCTGTTTGTTTTAAAAACCTCTTTCTTGAATTTTGCTGTCAATGTGCTTTTCTTAAAAAAAATTCTTCCACACAGATCTTATAAGTACTTATTTGCTGTGGAGCAAAAGCTCACTTACACATACTGTTTCCACAGAATGGCTTCCATATACACCTCACAACTACGGCAAGCATATCTTCTACTCTGCTTTTCGTGGTGCTGACTGCTCCCACAGCCAGAAGCTGAAGTTTTGGCAAGTTAATGCCCCATGGGTGAACATTTTATACAAGAATGGTTCAAGCCAGCCTTTATTCTCCATGTAAAACTGATACACTTTATGTATAATTTATCATGTTTCAACATGGCTACCACGAGGACATTCAAACGTTTTGTCTCAAATTACTCTTTCTTTCAGAAGACAGTATGAAAGGATGAGTAAAGAAGCTGGTATAGTTTATACTGAGTACTTTCCCATATTTTCATTTCCATGGGTCAATCCCAGTGAGTGTCTGTGAGTGCAGGCATCTCTCACTGCAGCCAAGGCTAAGTAAAACTGTCAGGGCCACTGGTGAGAAAAAGACACCCATTTCCCCTACTGTACACTAGGAGAAAGGTGCTGCCATGATACATTGCTTTTGGCTTCATGAGGCAAAGGGGAAAAAAGAAAAGAGCTGACAGTTTGCCATCCAGTGAGGGACAAGATGCTCTCTCCCTTTACACAACTTTGTCTTCAACAAGCAGCAGCAGGAAGGATGTGTACCCCAGCATAGCCAAGAAAGTCGCATTGCCGTTTATCAACTTCATGAGGGATTTTTAGTATTGTTCACTTCAGTAGTCTAATCTTTCATTTTTCAGACAGTAAGAGAGGACACTGTCATTAAAAAGTAAGCTATGCTGTACCTCCCTTATGCTCCATACTGTACAAGGAATTTGGCTTTTAAGGCTCTCTGCATTAGCATAACACTGAAGGCCTTGAAAACACAGGCAAAATATGTAAAAAGAAAACGTACTTCATGAATCCGTGTCTTAGAAAAAAGCAGATTCTCCACAGGTGTCATACTAATCAAATAAATTTCCCGTGGTTTCAACGTACACATTTCACATTTTATTTGCCACAGGCTAGGAAATAGCCTTTGCACTCTGTTAATCTCAGCTGACAGACCCTAATTTAATCATTCACCAGCATGTAAACACACCCTTGTTCTTTAATAGACTATGATTTGGTTACGGGGGACGATAAAGTTCCAGAGAGATGTGGCACCATGTAAGTATCAGTTAGATGCTGTTCAAGCCTTTACTTACCTACACAGCATCTGACAACTAATGGAGTCACTCCCACAAATAAGAATCTCAGCTACCTCCCAAACTGTCATCCTTCAGGATTACATTGGCACCTGACATCACAAACTTCAGGCAAATGGTTGTACGCTTGAAAATCACTGGATCAAAGGACACCCCTGTCTAGTGGGGACCTAGGTAGGTCTCCAGTCCCAGCCCCTGCCCAGGGAAGGCTCAGCCATGGGATCAAACTTGGCTGCTCAGGGCACAAAACACTTCAAGGATGGAGACAGCCCAACTTCCCTGGGCCCCAGATTCATGGCTGAGATGACTTCATGGGGAAAAGACTTTCCAAATCGACTCTTCATTTTTTGAAGACTTTCAGAACATTGTCATGGTAGGAAAGCATTCATGGCAACAAAAAAGCAAGATATCTCCCTCTCCTCCAAAGCATATAATGTGACCAGCAAAAAAACATAAAGCAAATAAATAAATAAATATTGTCATCTGTGTACTTTAATTCATTACCATTATTATTCTTTTCCTAATTTTAGTACACACTTACCTTCTGCTACCTACATTATTTTACCTTGACAAAACAACTGATTAGATTGATAATCTTCCCTAATACTTTTAATTATTTCATTTTGCAAAAGCAACATCTTTCATTGTATACCATTTCTACATCTGGTGTCTTTGAATTATTGTATGATTTTTTAAGCATTACTCATACCAGCTCTAGTGATATGACAGTCTGCCTATGGTATAAATAAGCTGAAAGTGTCTTATTGTATTAAGTATCTGCTGAAACATCATGGAAATGGAACTGGTGCAAGTGCCACCCTTGTATTCATAAGTATATTAACTTCATGTGAAACCACTACATTTAGTGGATATACTTAGCCTGAAAATTTTGTCTAACTGATTTTGTATGACAAAATGCTCGCCCCACTACTATCTTTCTTAGAGAACAAGTCCTATTAGGAGCATCTGAGGGAACTGGGATTATTTAGTCTGGAGAAAAGGAGGCTCAGGAGGTAGTAGCGAGGTGAGGGTCAGTCTCTTCTTCCAAGCAACAAGTGATAGAATGAGAGGAAATGGCCTCAAGTTACACCAGGAGAGTTTTAGATTGGATATTGGGAAAAATTTCTGCATGGAAAGGGCTGTCAAGCACTGGAACAGGCTGTCCAAGTAAGTGGTTGAGTCACCATCCCCGGATGTATTTAAAAAATGTGTAGACATGGCACTTAGGGACCTCTTGAGAGATCAGAGCAGTGGCAGGTGCTACTTTGAAGTCTGGATGTGATGATCCTACAGGAGCCGGCTTCATCAGCACTCATGTGCTGCAGCAGGAGCCATGAGGCATCATAACAGTAACCTACACTCTTTGCCTTGAAAAGGGTGCTGCAGTCTAACTTTCATCTACCTGAAAAAAGCGGTGAACAACAGAGCTGACTGCTGGCCCCAGGAAGCTAAGACATCTAAATGTGTTGGCCATTGGCTTAGGCAGGTACCCAGATTTTAATCCATGCAGGCCTGCCATTTCACAAAACTCTTCACATGCTTCCACTGGGAGACAGCCAGCCCAGCAGGCAGAAGCTGGGCTCTGTTTTCATTTCAGTTTCAACTTCTTTGCTTTGGAGTGCGGACGCAGCAAGAGCTACTTAGTCATCAGCCATCCCCTTTCACCACACTCCCTGACGCACTCCCGCGACAGACAAGTTCGCCTGCAGCTGGCACAATGGAGAGAAATCCCGCACCTTTCAGCTTAGAGCATCCCCATGCAGCATCCCCAGCAGCTTGAAGCATCCCCATGGGACATGCTTCCCAGTTCCTCATGACAGGGGTCTACAGCAAGGTCATTCTACCATCTGGGTGCCAACCATGGGGCTGACAGCTAGGTGGCATGTGATGGTTCAGGGTGCCAGAGCCACACAGGTCATGGTGGGCTCCTTGCTTCACCTCCCCTTTTCAACAGCAGCTCAGATCTGCTGCTGTCAAGTCATCCAACCGGCCATTGTCAAGACTGTTAACTTTTCTTCAGAGCGTTTTAATTAGGTAAATAAAAAATGGTAATTAAATCAACATTACGTAATGTGTTTCTTATTTGTAATCTCATTTAAATTAATTAACTGACTCAGCCCTTGTTTAGTTTTTAAACTGCCCTAGTTAAGAAGTGGAGCTCTGGGAGTAAATCCAGTTTTTATACAGTTGAAAGAAATTCAAGGACCTAGAAGCACTTATCAGAACCAAAATAGCAATAAGCATAGTCAGCTTTTTCAGCTTTATGTCCCATGCACAGATTTATCCTTTTAATTTAAATTCCCTTGTTTATGTAAAGTAAATCACAACACTTATTTATTCAAAATATTTCTTATATAATTTATAGAGACCATATGTTGCTCATTTTGAAAACTGAACAACTTCTCCCAGCTGTGTTATAAGTTGTGCATGGAATATATACATATTTTATATATATATGTATGTATGCACACACACGCACACACATGCACACACATTTTTAAGTTAAGGAAAAGGTTATATTTTTTCATTGCATGAAACAAATGTTTTCCATACTTCATAATACTAGTTGAGCTCTTTTTTGACATGTATTTTAAGAAGAGATTTACATAGGTATCTTGCTACATGTGACTTAATATGAAAGAATGAAATTTCTTTCCAAAACTCACTGGATTCAGTAGGAAAGGAGAAGATATGAATGCTTAATTTTATCCATCTGGAAGATACTGTGAATATCAGCTATAGTCAGAAACATTCAGAAGTTGTTCTTGGAAACCAAGAAAACTTTTACACTACGGTATGTATCATAAAGGGCTTTTATTACGGATTCTTCAGAAAAATGAAAAGAAAAAGGTAGAACACAGTGAAAGACATATTTTGATGTTCAGAGAAGAAAGAAACTATATGATAAACTACATAAAGAAAAAGTTCATCTTTCATATACCTTCAGCCAATTAATAAACTGGCCACTTCATTATGTTGTGGAAGGCAAAGGCTGACCCTCACCTTCATGCAGTGCATAGTACTAAGAACTGCGTGGATCCTGATTTTATGGAAGTCAACATGGATTTTACCACTAACTTCCAGGAAGTCAGGTTTTCATTTTAGTTGCATTTTAGGACAGTAGAGCAAAAAGAGTTCAGGGAGAGAAAACACACATTTCCACTACATAAGTCAATATTTTTAGGTAGAGGATAATGAGGACATGACTATGAAAATAAAGGTCGGTTTTGTTCAATCTGGGTCTCAGCCAAAAGTTGTTAAAATAAATGGGAAGTCGCTCCAACAAACTTTGGATGAAGCACTTCATGGTAAATTGCAGCTTAGAAGTACAAAGGAAAGCATAGTTCAACAAACACTGTAGGATAGGACTGCATTTTTTCCTCAAAGTGCATTTCACCCTCCACTGAAACATACAGTAATAAAAGATGGATTGTTAAGCCTTTCAGAAAGATACAATCATATGCTACATCATGAGTCTAAAACATTACCTGAGAAAGAACTCACAAAGTAGTTCACAATTGTTAGCAGAGGCTCACAAGGCCTCTCTGTCATTCTGTAGACAGAGATCTCCTAAGTATGCCACCACACTATACACTAATTGGGGGAAATAAATGGCAATTCTACTAAAATGCTGGAATTTTACATGTCATGGAAACTCCAAAATTACACTAGAACACTGCAGTGTTTACTATTTCTTCAAGTCAGCTAAGAACAGCATGAGGTAATGCCTCTGCCAGTAAGTAGAACTGTGTTTAGGAGCCCAAAACAAAATAAATGTTTTCTCTGAAACAGAAGGGTAAAGGCTTAATGATTTAACAGCCTGAGCATCACTGTAGTGTTTGTAAACACTATAACATTTACCAAAGGGTCTTCTAATTCTGATCTATGATCCACAATGCTACTACAACTATGTTTTCATTTCAATTAATTTCAACTGTATGGTGATAAAACACAACCTTTAACATAAAGAACAAGGAATATACCAAGAAAAGACCCCCAAAAAAGTGATGGTTTGGTTTTGGTTGGTTGTATCATCAGTTGCAATTTTTCCAACTGCTGCCTATACGCTGCTGAGTATTTCTTATCTTGAGATTGCAAATCAATGCTATCTGCAAATTTCCAACATTAGGATATGAATTTACATCTAACAGAGATTGGGCATAAGGAATGGCATAGTTTTATGTATCCTTAAGTAACACATTTTTCATTATAGATCATGTTTATGAGCACAATATTTCAAATTGCAGTATATACATAATTTGTAGGTTATGTTACCATATTCATTATAAAGTGGATTTAATTCCATTTGCTGTAATCTAAAAATTAATAGGCAAAATATACACTACTTTGCCTATTCATATTCCCACACATATACTATTAAAACAAAGTAACAGTGACAAAAGATTAAATCTATCAATAGGCATTAAATAGGCAATGTACAAGAACTGGCTCAGAAAAATCACCCTACCCTTTCATAACACTAGTTTATAAATTCGATTGCAAAGGCATGTGTGCTCACAGACACCGTGTTTATTTTCCAGCATATACAAGTTGTTAATAAATAAATAATGAGAAGAGAAGATGTATAGAGTACTCAAGCAACAGTGATTTTCAAAAAAATCTGTTCAATGTATTTTCTGTCTACTTTGACCTTTCACAGTAGATAAAAATTAGAAATATCTAATCATATTAGAAATACGTAATCATATGATCTGCCACAAGAGAACTTAAAATGAAGAAATTACTAACCCTTAGAAATGTATGACTAACCCAGTTTTGGGTTTGGGCAGGGATATTCTGAAAAAAACGCAATAATTTTTTTTAACAGCATGTAACCAAAAAAAGAAAAAAATTATCTTGTTTTAAACCTTGTCTTTCAAATTTTAAACAAAGCAATTTTAAAGAATGTTTTTCCACAGACTCCCTATCTCCCTATTAGAAATGGTACTGATGTTGCAGTCATATTAATCAAAAGCTATAAAAAATATTAAATCCTATCCCTTCATGTCCATTTGTGCCTTTCCAACATAATTCTGTCATTCTGTGGCTAATATCACACGGGAGCATCAGTTTTGTAATTCTGTAACTTTCACTGTGTATTACATGCCAGCATACTGTTCACTTATGCTAGTTTCTAATGTATTAGCATAATCTACCCAGGTGAAATTCCCTGGCTTAGGTACAAACCAACTGCAGTTCTGCAACTAAGATTTTAAAATATGCTTGCTGTTCAGTATACAGCAGAAACTGCTGTATTTCACAGGCTCTTTGTATTCCAATTTATTTATTAAAGCTGGCACACGCTCTTGTAGTACCTAAGGGTATTATATACTTGGAAAAAGGATACTACCTTTTATCTAAAAAAACAAATATATGGATTCAAATTCCAAGTTTTTTAGTTTTATTGTTTCCCAATTTTTGGTTTGCATAAGTAAAAACTGAGTGTTAATTAAATAAAAAGAAAAAAAAACTAAAAAAAAAAACCAAACAAAAGCCCCCACAAACACCCCCCCAAAAAAACCACACAAAAAAACCCAAGCAAACAAACAAACAACTAACTAACAAGATAACTGAATTCTTAGTGCACATGGTAATTTGCCAGCACCTTGAACATGATTTAACCATCCAGAGTTTTTAAGGCTTATTTTCTTACCAGTGTTCCACCACAGCGGGACTTTGAGAAACCTATGAGTATTGATTTGGTTTGCAGCTATAGTAAAAGTCTTTGGAGTTAAAAAGCCCTGTACAATTTTACTGAAAATACAACAGAAATTCAAGTTTCAGTTTGCAGCAGAAGGCAAAAGGGATTGCAACACCCAACAGCTCCAAGACATGAAGACAGAATAAGTAACCTTAGACATTCAACATGTCTACAGTAACTGTAGGAACTACATTCTTATTAAAGGCCTTTTTTTACTTAAAAAATCACTTTAAGTTGACTAAAGATACAAGATAACTTTTAATTCAAATGCTCTTTCCATTTTAATAAGCCTGTGTATTCATTTTTCTCTGTGTGTATGTGTGTGTGTGTGTGTGTGCTGAAATTATAAATGTATATAGCTTCATGGTTATCTTACAGACCAACATTTCGGGCTTTGTAGAGGGGAAAGTCTAATGAGTTAAACATGCTAACTTTCTTGTGCATTACTGAAAGAACAGGAATAAATATGAACACAGGAGGTTCCACTTAAATTTGAGAAGAAACTTCTTCTCAGTGAGGGTAACAGAGCACTGGAACAGGCTGCCCAGAGAGGTTGTGGAGTCTCCTTCTCTGGAGACATTCAAAACCCGCCTGGACGCCTTCCTGTGTAACCTCATCTAGGTGTTCCTGCTCCGGCAGGGGGATTGGACTAGATGATCTTTTGAGGTCCCTTCCAATCCCTAACGTTCTGTGATTCTGTGATTCTGTGAACAACAGCACCTTCACAACATCATTCCTTACAGAAATATTTCTTATTTTTCTAAAAAATTTATAGCAAAAAATAGCAATGTAGTACTTGTGCTATCCTTTTTCCGGGAAAAATATTAATCATTTTCCCCCCGTGCACCCACATAGAGAGTTCAAGATTGAGTTCAACATCTTCTTATGTGTATTTGAGCACTTTGACAACTCTGTGCTGTGTTTTTCCTGGACAAATGGGTTAAACTCACTTGATCTGAAGGAGTTAGATGAGACATAGTGCACTGCACAAGAGTTTGGGTGTATACATTGTAATTACACCAGATCCTTTTACGACTGATTTCAAACAGATGATGAAACCTGCAAACTTTTCAGATTTTGCCTTACCCTCCTCCCTTCTGCCCATACCTCTCTACCCTCCACAAATACACACACACCATGTGCAGTTCTGAAAAAAACATTCCTACAGCTCCCTTTCTAACCCAGCTTCTTTTCATTGTGGTTGCTGCCAACCCTTCAGAGCAGTGTAAAGTCAATCTGTCTGTGTTGCTTGAGCATCTTAATATAAATTTGGAAAAGTGCACAATGCCAAGACTAGACTTCATTTAGACCAGCCTGTCTTTCAGTAGTTCAGGTTTCCATGCAGTTGCTAAAATTTGCATTAACATGAGAATTAGACCAATTGGCTAGCTAGACAATAATCTTTACCTTTATTAACATTTATTGTAAGCAAATCTCCAAAGCCCCAAAATGATTTTATGTTTTCAAGTAGTTTTCCAGGAGATGCTGTGCATCTGAATAACAAACATTTAATTCCTACTTAAAAATGAAACACTAACAATAGGGCCTTTTCAGGACAGCAGTATGATATCAGCAGTAGCAAGAACATGAGAAAATCCAATTTTCTTATTAAATTCACCTTGGCCTAAGGCTGTGTTTCTCCACCCAGTGGGTGTGACTGACAGGCAAGCATTGCAGAGCACCCACTAGTCACACCTCACACTTGCAGAAACAAACCAAGAAAACCAACACCAAAAAAAAAAAAGGCACAGATCCCAGGAGTTAAAAAGCTTTCTCATTAGCTTGTCCCAAGCTTTTCCCAAACCATCTCCAACCTGAAGCTGTCCCACAGCAATGTACACGTTTCATATGATGCTCTTCTGTTCACTGGCACCAATGCACTTCTACATGTGGGAGCAGAACAGAGGTGTGATCTGCCCACAGCAGAGCAAGGCAACATCAGGAGTGGCAACTGAGAGCTCCACCAGCAGAAAAGCAACTGCCGGAAACCAAGAAAATGCCAGTACATATTTTTGCCAGTTTTTCCAAAGTGATTCTGGCATTAGCCTTCCTACATATGCAATCGTTCAAAATTAAGTTCGTGTAACAAAGTTAAAATATGCTCCATATCAAGCCATTTTGTCTGCTGTAAGTTTAAAGCCCTGCGTCTCCTCAGGAAACACTAGCATTACTGTATGGCCCCTTTCTTCTATTTTAATCAAATGAACAATCAAATCACTTCCATATGATAACAGCATGATGCAAGTATTCAGGAGATGGAAAGAGTACATGAAGACAGATTGCCATGACAATAAGAATAAAACTAAAGCTTTATACAAAGTTTAGTCTACAGGTTACCATAGTTTGTTAGACAGTATGTATATAGAAGACAGCTCAGAAAACATGACTTTAGGAAGAATGTCAAGCTTGCAAGCCTACACTGCTTCCCATACACAAATTAGCTGAGTCAGCAAGTTTGGGTATCTTTGCACAGCTCTCACCTATACCATTTCAAACTACATGCCACAGCCTGACATTAAGTTCATGTAGATTATAAGCAACCACATGAGGAACTCTGAGCAAAAGCGATGTCAGCACCAAAATGATAGCTGCCTTCCTAAATTTATTAACAAATATCCATTCTAATAAACGCAGATGCAAAAAATGTAATCAGCATGTTGCAGCATTATAAAAAAGAAGACTAGGCTAAAAATATATCATAAGAATCACATTAGGAAATAACATTTACTAAGCAATGAGGCATTTTTAAAAAGTGCAGTGATTATGGGGCAGAACAAGGCAAATTCTCTGGACCATATCTTTCCATGAGATTAGTAGGGGAGAACCACAGCAAACTGCTGTATCTGGACTGTGTCTTAAATAACCTTTCTCCTGTGTTTCCACATTTCACTGAAGTGTTCTCACAGACCGCTTAAACACATTCTCTCAGCATCATCTGCAGACTCATGACCAAGACTGGAATGGTTTAAATCATGAGAAAGCCAAGATAAATTCTTAGCCCAAATGACAAACTCCTTACTGTCTTGAAATCTGCAAATATGAAGTTTGTGCCTCTTAGGAAAGACCATCCCCTTCTTACAGGCATCACTGACCGATTTTAACAACCTGTACAGCCTGAAGACCCTTGGATCAGATGACCACCCATGTTCAGTCCCTGCTAACACAAATTCAAGGTTGATGGCCTGCAAGGGACAATATTTAAAACGTAATTTTGTTCTTGTTCAGACATAAGCATACCGACATTTTGCAGGGCAGATTTGCCAATTTTAAGGTCACATAATAAACAGCAGCAATCAAGATCATCTTGCTGATTTCAGACATTCCCAGGACAAAGCTCCCTGAAATTCTCCACAAAATCAAGATCTGTGACAACTCTTCGGTGATGTTTCACTTTCAGGTGTCTGAGTCAATTACTATCCCCACCCTGGCACTGAAGAACATTCAAAACATTCATCACCAAAGAAACAAAGCTGCATGACTACTCAACTTCTTTACCATTACTAGTGCTCTCTGATTAGGTGGCAAATACAGTTAGTGGTATGTAAATCACAACCCAGCAAAGCACAGCTGGAAGGATAGAGACAGACAACTCACCTTCAGAGTACACAAGCAATAGCAACAATTGCCCTCCACACTTACAGAGGATCCTTCTGTAGCATTACTAAAAGCAGAGGGCATACATGTGAGTAAATTACTACCTGGTATGCAGTGAATTCAGATTATGTGCCTTTGTGTGTGTGGTTATCCACAAGTAATGTTCAACTCTAAGAAGCACACTGTTACTCCATTAATGACATTGGCAGCCTTTTTACCCAAGGTCTAGGCCTATAATTAACTTTAGGAATAATGCCATATATGAAATTGTTAAAAATTTACTGTAAGATAGCTTGCAACCAGCTATATGAATGAACAAGACAAGCAACAAAAAATTCTTTTCCCTGTCGCCTCTGCAATCTTTCTCTATCTTCCTCTTGCCACCTCCATATGTCTGGGAATACTCCTCAATGCCGCAACCTCTTCAGTGTCCAGGAAAATACTTGTAGTTAAACAAACTAAAGCCACTAATAACTCTACAGATTTCTTGCTGAACTGAGTAAGAGACAAACAATCAAATGCTGCTTATTCTTTTGTTTGTTGCTGTTATTTTAAAGAAACAGCCTCTTTAATAATGTGCAAGGTAGGAGAGCGGCTGAGCAGGTGATGAATAAAGTGAATAGTGTCTTTTGAAGACTGGCTGAAATACAAAGCTGTGCTTTGCAACCTAGGCTTTGATGAATCATCTGAACAGAAGCCCTCCCCTACAATCATGCAGTTTTACAACTCACAGCCAACAGTCATGCTGCATTTATCACTACTATTATCAGCCCTAGTGTTTAGTAAAAAACCAAGAGATTAAAGCATTAGGTGAATATCACAGCCATTATAAGAAACATCCTGAAACAGAAGCAGTAGGTGTATTTTCCTGCTTCAGCTTCACAAGGTGGAGAGAAGCTGAACCAAAATCAGGTGAATAAATTTAATTTGAGGAAAAAATGTACAAAACTGTTCCGTTCAGAAGTTTTCAGATTTAAGTTGCCAAAGTTTAAGTTCTGAACAGCTATATACTTAGTATTAGAACTTCTCAGTTATAATTATTACCTTAAGCTTAATTAGGCAACCTTATTAGTTGCCTCGGGATCACAGATATTAATGCAGCTGCAGATCCAACTGCAAAGAAGTGTATACTAAACTTCAAAGGAACTTGACTCCCAAATAAAGTAAACCAGCAGGAGTAAGCAAAAACAAACTGGGTGAGAGAGGGACAAGGGATAAATCCAGAAAACCAAAAAGGTAATTGGCACTTCACATTTCACTGAGCTTTACTCAGAATTCCTCTTAAAATGTTCAGAGTTCACTTCCTCTGCAAGCTGTTTGCAAAACTGTAACCCATACACCCCTATTGTCAAAAATTTCTCTGTATTCCTGTGTCAGCTATGTGCTGTGTACTTTCCATTTAGCTGAATACAGAAGAACAGAAAGAAAATACAAATGTTGGCATAGGTGATTTGAAGGTTTCGTTGTCTGACCTTTTTGTATAAGCTTTTGGCATCTGTGACTTGGCAGGCAGAGTGCAAGCCAAGCCAGCACAAAGAGGAAGACAGGAAGCAGAAAGCTAGCCATGTCTTCTTGGCAGTCAGCGTTGCAATAGGGTGAAAAATCACATTACTGCCAAACCAGAAACAGTGGGGGAAGCCCAGATAGTTGGCAAGTTACGTACGGCTGTGTTGTACATCCTAAACACTAAATGCCTGGTAAACTTAAGTGCTTTGCCAGAGTTTAATCTATTTAAACTGTCTTCTGCTGTACAGGAGAATACTTCATTTGTCTTTGCTTATGTGTTTCTTGAAGAACTGACACAGCGTTGCTACTATGATATAAGGGCTGGCAGGTTAAAAGCTTGCTGCTACTACACACATAGAAGCTTTCAGCACCTTTCTAAAAACCCTCTAAGATAACGCCAGAGCAGGAGATGCCCAACACACACTCATTTTCTGTCCCCAGCCCCCAGTCTCAGGCATGCAAGCTTTCAAGCACACCCAGGAGATGCAGTGCATGGCCAGATGCACCAAACTGCATTTACCTCTTTGAAATTTTTTTTAATTCTTGACACATTGGTTGAGCAGGACTACTTGACTTCCAATATTTGCCCAAACACTGGTAAACATCCAGCTTCAAACCTGTGATCTGGGATAAGAGAAGGGCTTTGGATAAAGGTGGCTGTTGGCCACCTCTGGCATCCTCCCAAACCCTGAATGGAGAGATACTGTTTCAGGCTTTGCTGTGGGTACAATTGCATGCCAGGTGCAGGATCAGGTAGGTCACTTCCAGCAGATTGCTGCAGGCTGCTACCTGGGGCAGTGCAGCAGTGGTGCTTGTGCCCACAGAGGCAGAGGTGGGAACCCCAGGACATCGGCACTGCCAGCACTGGCAGATAGAGGAATGCTATGGATGTTTCCTCCACCAGTTAGTCGAGGGTTCTTGCACTTACGGTGGACCATGAATTTCCAAAGGGAAGTGGCAGAGCATGGTCCATGTTGCTCCACTCCCTGGGAAGGCCTGTCTCCCTGGTAGACCTGGAGATTGGCTTACACATAAGAGACCCTCAGCAGCTTCTCAGGGACTCTGCTTTCCTAGAGAGAGACAAAACAGACTTGTCCAAAATTCAGTTGTTTAGGAGGTTTATTGATAGACAAAACACAAGAGCTATTTCCTTTCCAAATATCACCTGTGTAAAGTCTTGGGAAAGGAGGGGAGGGGGACTGGAATTTATTATTTACCAGTTATTCATTAAATTAATGTTGTTAAAGGTGACTGGTAATCTCTTCATAGGTGCAGAATGCATTTCTCACTTCTGCCTTTCAGATCTTTCATTCTTCTGGCCAGTCTTTTACTATCCTGACAACCATTTTATTTTAATCAATTACAAAGTACCATTTTTTAAAATGCTGATTCTGTCTGTGGGCCATGATCAGCATTCTCACAGACTTCTGTGGCCAAATAAAGGAGAGAATAAGGATCTCACTCATGAGGTCCTTTACCACCAAACTGAAATTTTATTGCTTATGAAATGGCAAAAGTATATTAAAAAGTTTCATTTTGCTCCTAAAAGAACTCTGTTCTCTGCTGCACTTTAAACACAGCAACAATGCTGAATAACTTTGCTCCTAATGAAGGGAACAGCACTTACAAAAAACAGCTAGATAGTTCTAATTTATCAGCAAGATTGGTTTATTGATTGATTGGCAGAAAGAATAAGGAGACAATTAAACATAATTGTTACTTCCTACAACAGGAGCCTAAGAAAACATCTTTTGATCATGAAGAACGAGAAGTGATTCTGAATTTCTGCAATAGTCCCATCCATAAACTTTGTGGGAGACCATCCATAAACTGTATTCCCTCCCTCACAGCCAATCTCTATAACCCAACAAGTTACAGAGACAGAACTATCCTTACAACTAGACCTCAGCTTATGTAGTTAGTACTTTAACATCTGCTTTTGCTGACTTTATTCAATTACCTTTTTAGTATATCTCTGTTGTTATGCTTCAGTACTTATTAACCTAATCACATTAATTTGATGTCCAATATAAAGGGAAATATTTTAAAAAACAACATTTAAGATTAATTCACTTCAATGAAAATTAGGAATGGGCAAAGCAATTGGAAGAAGCTCTTGTTTTTCTGATGGTCTTTCACTCACATTTAGAATAAAACTTTCTGGAATTCATTAAAAACTGAAGTAATTATTTTCACTCACTTGCTTTTGGGCCATAACAAATCCATTTAAAAGCCTCCTGGTAAACTATGCCTTCAGCGATGCTCAAAAACATTGTCACTTGTATCTACTTCTGTATCTTTCCTCCCTTCATTTGAAGTTTGAAGTAAAAATACTTCATGCCGTCCCCAACAAGTTCCTGCATGTCAGCTGGAAAAACACATGAAAGGCACATCGGTATCCTTTACCAGTCCTCAGACTGCCTCATACCACCGCCTCCTGGCTCCACACACCTGTAAACCAAAGCTAAACACTCTGTGTGGCAGAGACCATCATCCAGACTGCTGTGGGACAACCAACAGCCTTTATTCTGCTCTTGCTACTGCATAGTTATTGACAATAACAAGTGGCTTGGCCTGGAAATACAAATGCCAAAATGAAAGCAGAAAAGATTAGCAGTTTCTTGGATGTTAGTCCAAGTTTCATGACTAAAGAAGTCTCAACATACGTTCAAAAAAAAAGTTCAATCTTTCCTGCTCCTCAGCTTGTTCAAACTGAACCATTCCTTTGAATTTTTGAAGTCTATCATCCCTAGAGAGCATGCTAATCTAATTCTATGACTGTTTTGGCTAGACCGTGAATACAGAGCCCACCATATCAGGGATGATCCCTCTGATGCGGTGCAACCCTCACAGGATTGGAGAGCTCCTGACTGCAAGGAAGGACTCAGCATTTCAGGCTTTCAAAGTCATACTAAAGCTTTTCATTAGCACAAAATGCAAAAGGAATTAGAGATAGTTACTTTAATGTATTTGACAGTGAGTAGAAAGATTATGTCTAATATATATTCCTATATTATAAAACATTAACCAGTTTCACAAAGTCAATTAACTCATCTCATAAAATACTGTAACCTCCAGCATTTCGAAGTTTGCAGGCAAGGATCTCTGGCTGCTCTTGCTATCTAAAGCTGAATAATGCTTGTGATTGGAAACTATTTTTCTTTTACTCTATAAGAACAATTAATGCAGCTATCGCACAATTATTGCGATTATATTAGTAAGAACTGCTGTTCAGAGCTGTTCTCTGTAGCACTATTCTGCAATGCTGGGAACATTTCTCTTTTCTAATGATCACCAGCACAAATGTCTTTTGTAGGTCTTTAAGTGATTTCATTTCTTTCTATTAATATCCTGTTACTTGCTTTGGGAGAAACCAAAGGAGACAGGACCCAATTAATATATACTTTTAAAGCAAAGGCTTTTAGTGAAGCCAGAGCTAAGGCATTTTAAAAAAGGAATTGACACCTCCCTTTATGACAGCCTAACATTTTCAATGTGCCTTGCTAAATGGATAGAAAACTCCCAAAACACTTCAAATCTGTGTTTCATAAACTGTACTCTAAGAGAAGTAGCAATAAAGTTTATTGCAGACCTAAAGTATCTGCATAAACCCGGTTAATTGAAAAGTGGGAGGAGAAGGCTGCCAAATTAAATGTTTACATTAGCACAGCTGTATTGTAAAAACATTCTGCCCCTTGTGCTTAGTAATTATAAGATATTTCTGGACTGTGTATCTCTGCAAAGTTTATCTCTACTGCCAAGAGTGTTTTGGCACAGAGTGTCTGCAATTTTTGGCAGCCAGAGAGCTCTCAGTGCAGGCAGTATCTAAAATGGCTGCCAAACAGTTATCCTGAAATGTCGTCGACCAAGTGTCGTCCTGTGTGAAGGGCAAAAGCCAAAGCTGATTTTAAAACCATCTGATTGTTTTAAATGAGGCAAGGATCTGGGACAAGTGCAGGAATTGGCACCACAGGTTGGTCACACCAGGCTCACCAGAACACCAAGCACAGCAGTGGAAGGGAAACCATACAGACTGCTCCGAGTATCCTGTAACCAAGAAAAAAGGGGAGACAAAGGGCTTCCTGAAGGGAAGCTTAATTTTATTGCTTTAAATTGTGCATAAATCGTCATACTCTTCCCCTGTGCCAGGAGCACATGCACTGGGACCTTTGCAAAGCACAGCTATTCTGCGCTGGGTCGCAAGGCACCAGAGAAGTCCCAGATGCTTGATAACTCCTTCGCACTGACTGCATTTGCCCACTTTCAAATAAGATCCCTCTCTTTTCCAAGCAAGCAGCAAAATATACAAAAACCCTTCCTTACATCTCGAGCCTTTGGTGTGTCAGACTCTGTATCTGATTTGAGAGGGAAGTTCTCCTCAACCTATCCCACTCTTGGCCAGAACTAGGAAACCTTAGCTATTCTGTCCTGGGCCTGCATAATAAAGATGGGAGTATTCATTCCTTGTGTCCACTGTCAAACCAAATATAAAAGGAGAGATTCCTTGGGCCTGCTTATTGTGCTGTAATCACAACTGCCCATGACTGAAGCAGAGGTATTTTGAGCCTTCACTGAGATCCCTGCTTTATTACTGCTTACTGGACAGTTTCTCTGGAGTCCCAGGTAGACCTGGTGGTCTGGGTAATGACAGGTAACACTTGAGTGTATCATGATGTTTCCATTGAATTTCCTTTAAAAAATATAAGTCTACAGGCGTTTTATTATCACTCAGAATGAAAAAAGATAATAGGAAGGGTCTGCACCAGAAGAAAATAGTCCATTAGTAGAAGAATCATAACCTTACAGACACTAAATGAATAGAAAGCTTGGCTTGCAGGTACAGTCCCTGTCTATTTACTGTCCTAAGTCTCTCTATCAACTACCACTGTAGAATAACATCTGAACAGCAGCTTTTAATGAAAATGCTAGTCAACTGACCCATGAAGTGCTTATTGTCCGTGGCCACGTTGCTACATCAGAAGACTTCAGATCAAGCCCAGTCAATTATTTATATAACTTTTATTTCATTTCTAATCCTTTCTACTCTGTCGAGTAAATCTTTGTCCCTGTAAATACAAATGACATTTACTGTGATGCTTCTGTCCACTCAACGGGCTTCTAAATTAAGCGACTTTCACCCTCGGTTTAATTAGTAATCAGGGTCAAAGTCACACAGCTACGTAATGCTGATGTCCTTGTAAAGTACCAGTGAACTGGGGTTAAGGTTCCAAAGAGCATGGAATTCCAATTGGTCTCTCTTTTATTAATATTTAATAAGTGCACCTTTAAACTACTCTCTACACACACACGCCAAAAAAAAACCCAAAAGACGAAACAGAGCTAGTAAGAGATTATGTTCAAAATATTTTATCAGTTAGATATGCACAGGGACGTCTTTGTCACCTCTATTTTCCAAAGAATCTGCCATGGTTAATCTCCTGTATGCAAAGCACTATCCTCACAAAATTCTGTCATTTTCTCTATCTTACTTGCTGCTTACAGCCTCTACAGATGAAGCTTCATTCTGTGAACTTCATGCCACTCTTCTTCCTTTCAAATGCATATGTGTATTTTAAAAATAAATATCTATCTTTTCTCCATTTCCCCACCTCACTGAGTTAACACGGCACTTTCAGTTACAACACTAAACAAATAGAGGCCATTTCCCCCTGTGAAAGCACCAAGTACTTGAGTTTACTGGGAATCCCAAAACTTTCCCTTTTTACCTAGCTGGACTGAAAGAAACATCAAAAGTACTCAAGAACACATTTCTGTTCCTTTATTAAAGGCAAAAAATAGATGTATAAGGACAGCCTTCTCAAGCTCATATTCCAGTGTCTCACTTTATCTGACTGGTCTGGTATCAGGCTAGCAACCCGCGATAAAGCCTATTACATATTTGCATGTAACTCAGCATTTTTGTGATATAAGCAGTAAGGAAATAAGATGCCATCCCCAGCCCCTGGATTCTTCATGCTACTGTCAACAGGTCCGCTAAAAAACAAAGTTTACAGATTTTAATTCTTCTAGGTTTCAAATGTTGTGAATTTCTATTTACCATATTAAAAAAATGCCATGATATTCATGCTGTAATTGTAATGCTGCAGGAAGTACTCATGTATCTTAGCAGTTACACTTGTGTATTTATAAAGGCTCCTACCAACTGGTTCACATTTCCACTGATACTGAGACCCGGATTTCTGAAGTATTCAAAAGATAGAACAATTAAGGTGTAAGTGTATCTATATATAATCTTCCTTTTGCTGACCATTTTCAAGACAGGAAAACTCAAGGGATTTCTGCTATCAGGAGCCTCACTACAGATGTTTCAGCTTTACAGAAATGTTGTGAGTAAGACTTCCTCTTTCCTCACATTCCTTAACTATTGGCTAGATCTAAATTCCATAAAAATCTGCTGGAAGGAAACACTGAAATGTGTACTTGATTCTGAAAACTAAGGATGCAAAAGTTATCACAAGTTAATTCTGCTTCTTGCATCAACTTATTATCTGTTTATTTTGCACATCTAGATATCTCTAAAGTATCTTCCCTAAAGTACACAAAAGCTGCATGCAAAAAACAAAGTTGCATAGACAGATGCTTGAAAAGTCAAGAAGTCACAATCAGTGTTGGCAATACTATTTTTTCTTAGTTATCTGCACCAACATCTTGTAATCCTTTGCTCATATTCTGCATCAAATGAGGCTAATAAGTAAGTCTAAATAAGCCTAATAAATGAGTCTTAAATAATCATGAACTGAAGGCTTTATATAAGCTTAGAAAGAAGCTAAATTCAGGCTGTATTGATAGCCATGCAGCACCTGTGCACATATGTATGTTTAAAACAAAAAAAAGTATGTTTATTCTGCAAATAGAGGCTCTATTAGCATAAGAATGATTCCATTTTATTTTGAAAATGTATTTATGAGTCCAAATCTTCTAATGGAGATGATCTACTGAATGAAGCATCTCCTTTGGAGCTCTTTTCAGTAACTACAGGTGCTGGTGGCCATCTTTAGCTGCATCAGGCCTGTCAACCCTAAGCAGCTCTTCAGTTCTTGTGTAGACCATCAGTTTAAAGGGAGGAGGGACCTAGGCCGAACTACGCCCACGATTCTGAAGCACTGCTCCTAGGAAAATACTGCGCACACCACCACCAAACCTAGAAGCAATTACTTCAGCACCCTTCAGTAAGGGTCATTTCCCCAGCAAATACTGGTTTTTCTATGTCCAGGTATTTTTCTCAGGAAAATACTGTAAATTAATGTCAAAAGATCTTTTTATTTTTATACCAAGAAAGAATGTACTTTATGAGTCTCCTTATACATGCAAATGATTGTCACCTTTTTTGCTTAAATTACGTGCGAAGCACAACTGCTTTCTAGGGAACCAAGCTTTTAAAGTTCCAAGTCCAAATGAGACATCTGAAAACAGAATGGAAAACTTTTATGCAAACTTAACAGTCATCAACACACGCTAATACAGTAAGCTATTCAAAAATACCGAGGCACTTTTATTTAAACTCTCTGCTTTTCTACTAACTCTTCATTCCATTACCTACTGAATTTCACTTACACATTTCTTTCTCTATCTCTGACAGTATTTACCAGTTTTATAGAAAATTGGGATGCTTCTCAGTGAGCAATGGCTCTAAGAGATAATTTCTATTTTTTAATAATGGAAATAAAAATAAGGAAACTATTATCTTTTAAAAAACAGTTCACTTGTTTATGCAACAAACCATCTGTGTTCTTGTTCTTAGGCATTAAAAACTGTGGAGAGTTTTACATAATTGTACCTATTTTGTTGTCTGAGTGAATTCTGAATTTTAAAAATACACAACAGAAACTAATTTTATTGCTTGTTGAGAAGAAATATTTGCAAAATAACACTGAAATCACATCAGATAAGAAACATACAAGCAGCTGACTTCTGACATTGTAAAGCTAGTTAAATTATATTAGCTTTTTTTAATTTTATATACTGTGTACAGGCTGCCTACATCTCCACAGCAATATAGTCTTCACAATCTTTCCTATAATTTTCTGCAATGGCTGATCTGCAGGGACATAGTAAAGTCCAACCACAAACTTTCAATGCTTCTTTTTGTGCATCAGAAAAAGAGTATTCTCCGGGCTGAAGATGGGGTCTGCACTGAAGGGAACATTCATAATGCAAATCTAATATTCTTGCAGTGCAAAGTTTTACATTATGAAAAGAAAAAGACAAAAATGTGATTAATGAACATTAAGAATATCATTGTCAAAGACTTAACATTTACTAGAAGGCAATTGCTTGAGAACATGGTTTTAATTGTGCATACGTATTATTATTCATTAAAATGAATAACCAATAAAATCCCACTCTATGGTGTCCCAGCCTCATAACACATTAATAAAGTTTCTTAAAGGTTTTGGCAGGGGGCCAGCACAGTCCATTAACTTCTTGCAAGTTGTAAAAAGAAGTAAAGTCATTTCAGGCTGCTTTGTGGTTATGAATGAAACAGTAGGCAGTCTGTATGGAAACGTCACTTTGGATATGGCACTGGTAATGGATGCTTTGCTGCTCAATCAAAGCAGTATGGGGATAAGTTAATGCACTGAATCACAATTTAAATCCTGATGTATTGCAAAACTAATTTAGTTAAAAGTGGAGGGAAAATGGCAAAAGATTCCAAATTATGAAGCTCCACATATTTTCCTAGTAGGCTGTCACATTGTGTCAGGGTAAACTTGCCCACTGTGAAACCAAAAATTATACAATCAGTTTTAAGTTATTCTAATGATCCTGTAAGGCTGCTTAATAATACCAATCACATTTTGGGTATTACTATTAACAAATAATATAAGCAAATATGGTACCATTCTGCCTTATCTTACCCTTTTCTCTCTGAAACATACAACACATTCTAATATTCTTGTTTTATTCTCTTATGCAAAGGAGCATAAATAACTTAAACAACTGGTAACTAAGTGGTTGTCTTTAGCTCTGTCAAACAATTTGAATTAAAGTGCTGTACTTTCCCCTTAAGCTTTATGATACCATCTGTTCTCCCTTTTCATGACATTACAAACATTCCGTTTTGGAGAAGGGATTTAGTGTTTTGCATCCTTTTTAGAGGAAAAGGCAAATCTGAATGGTGTTGAATATTCTGAGAGCCATCCAAGATTTTCCAAGCAAGGGAGTGAGTAGGCTGTAGGATTAGAGCATTTTCCTTAAGATGTGGCCAGTCTTTCCTCTTGCCTTATCATTAAGCATCAACATGTACTTCAGGATTAAAAGCATTATCTGAAATAAAACAGCATATTAAAAAGATTTTCTAAGGAACAGTAAACGGAAAACAACTTGTGGAACAAAAATCTGTATACTCCTTGCAAAACAATTAAAATGCCACAGACTGTTCACTAATGCTGTAATAATGGTTTAGAGTATTTTGACAGCAATTTCAAATTCAAACCTAAAAGTTACATAAAATTTCCAAGGTGCAAACATCCCTGAAGGGTTTGGGAGGGATAACCAACTAATCAGCTGGAATGATGTATTAATCTTTTATCTCTGACAGCCCCAGCTCAAGCGTGGCTTAAATCACAAATGCAGAAGTTGTTCGTCTAGCACCTAGTGGGAATTTGTCACATTACAAAACCACAAAATGTGTTAAAGTTAGCAGTGTCTTCAGAGGACATCAAGCAGTGAAACAGACGGCTTGTTGAGGCCAAGGGTGAAACCCAACAGCACTCGCTACAAAAGCAGCTTCCAAAATAAATGACACAACTTTGTCAAATTCCTATTGCTCTAGTTGTCACTGGGCACCAATCATTTAAACCATAAACCCCCGTGACATAGTTCAGTATCAAAGACAGCCTAACACTTTCAATTTTAATACACAGGATAGTTTTCAAAAACTCATTTAGTCACCCGTAAATGTATCCAATTTGTGAAACATGTTTACTCAGGATCACACTTTTCTGATCCAAAGTACATCAAGCAACCTGGTTATCTAAAGTTTTTCCATTTGCTAGGGATCGAAAATAAGAGAAGACATAGTGATATTAAAACATCTAATAAATCCTGTGGCCCTAGAAATGTTTAGAACCATAAATGTGTACTTAAATATATGCAGTGAATGGCATCTCTCAATGACTCCAAGGTAAACTAGGAATAATTCTACAGACTTCGTTAGAGCTAATGCAGATTTATGTAGCCAAGTGCAAAGTTTGGCCCAAGAACTGCTTTTCACACACAACTGAGTGTCAGCCATCTCTGAGATATACTTTTTTAGCCGTGTACGACTCACAGACGCCAGTTTATAAGCCTAACCTAATAAATCCATAGTGTTGAATACACATCTAACTTGTGAGTAGTCATGTTGAAGCCCAATGGAGTAATTTAAGCAGGAAGATATTCCACCCCAGCTTTCCAAAAAATTAACTTCTTTACAGAAAATAATCTGCAAATCATAACAACCTGTCAACTTTGTGACTGTAAAAAAATACCATGTATGACAGAAACAGCATTGAGAATTTAGATGGGATATGATACATGTATCTAAGTTGAATTGTTTCAAGTCTTCAAGCTTTTAGGAAAGAACACTCACATTCCTTTTGATTCTCAACTGAACCACTTATTTTTCCTGCCAACATTCACCTTGAGTGGGAGTAGGAGATTGCCTGTTAAAGGTGTTTCTGAAAATCTTCCCCACTTAACTTCTGGAAAAGATTATCTGATACCATAGTACATGTTCAACTTTTAAAAAATACCATATTGCATTATGATAATCATCCCCACAATTTACAGGCATAGAAACCTATAACAGAGCATAGAGATCTCAAAAAATGACCCTAGGCAGTTTCTGCATACTCCAGAGTAGCAATTTGTTTTCCAAAATGGAACACACAGATTGTGTGTCCTGAGTAACCTCTCCTTTCTAAAAACATAAGGGGCACATACAAACAGTTGAGTCTATCAACATGACACAGCTCTAAGTGATCATTTGCACCACTTTAAGGATCAGTTTGTCCAGGCTTAGATCAGTCTGGTTTGGGCTTTTTGCTATTTGGCTTTGTTTTGTTTGGGTTTCTTTTTCAGTGTTAGTCAAAAATAGAGAAGGTTTTTCATCTCTGCTGAAAATAAAGGAGGAGGCCTCCTTGTTTGTTTTCACTATTATTATTATTTGTTTAGTGATTGCTGTCAGAAGTTTGAAATGTTGGAATAGTTGCACAAAAGAGTGATTAGGGGGTGAAGAGCTCTTGTCTTAACAACAACCAGCCTATTCAAAATAGTAGCAGGAGAAGATCCTATATTAAACAGTATAGACTTGGTTCCCTAACAAAGAAAAGATGCATTTCTTTTAAGTTTCTGTGATGCTTTTTCTATGTTACAGAAAGACAGTGTCAACTCTTGTTTTACTGCTCTTAGATCAGCTTCAGGAAGAGAAATTTTCAGAGAACAGTCTGCACTAGTTTAATATAATCTTTTTTACCAATGAGACTTCTTGAGGTGGGGCCTGGGCACAAACATTAATATTTTGCTAAAATTTAAACTGCTTAGTCACTTCCAGTTTTGATAGCCGTTCCTGGAATTTACAAGACAACACTGCATGCCCAAGACATGACCGATGACAGTCAGGAGAGCAACCAGAGTCTTCAATACCAGCTGACAGCCTAGTGCACCATTTACCAGCACTAGAACAGGCCTGACTTATTCCTGAGGAGTGGCTTTGTGTTAGGAGGCTCTCTAAAAGGATCTCCACAGGATGGAGTGATGTGGAGCGTTGTCACATGATTGTCATTAAAGGACAGCAGCTCAGTTGAGAAGCAAAATGGGACAAGGATACACTTTTGCTAGACAGCCAACCCTGCAAAACCAACCAGGACTTTGCAACATCTCCAGTAACAACCACATGAAACCAAAATATATATGTGAACACCTGTGCAAACCCATGCTTCTCTGGTCAGCTGAATTAAGCAATCCTTTCTCTGACTCTCCCATTCTTCTGTGTCTTTCCTCGGCTGCAGTGGGTGGTGAAAGAGAAGTAGACCAGAGACTGCTGGAAGCTACCTCCCTCCCACCCCTCTCTCATTTTGAAGGGACTTGGTGTTCTTTGTCTCATTCCTGAGAGAAGAGAGCAAGAAAATGACAAATGACATTTTGTTGATTAGCACAGGAAGAAGATTTAGTGAGACCCATCCACTCTGGTAACCAGTCAAGAAAGCTGGATTCTCCACAGCGGAAAAAAGGCCATGAAGCTGAGGGTCCTGATGAAAAGTCAGAAGTTAAGCAGGCCTGAGGAGGAGGCATGACATGGATACAGCAGCCAACACCCAGCAAGAGAGTGAATCTGCTCCCTCCATCTACTCAGTGACAGAATCACCCTAACACCCACTCATGGTTCAACAAGAAATGCAGAGTCTTAGCAAGAGATTAAACAGCATTCCTTCCTCAAAACATGGGTGAGCACATCTCCTAGAGATGCGGTCATGTATTCACTGCAAGACAATAATAAGCGTGGGGCTGCTTCTGTAATGTCACATGTAGATTCATTCATTTCCAAAAAGAAATGGAAGTTCTACTCTTTACTGAGCAAGCCTTGCTTTTGGCTTTATAGCTTTAAACATGCATGCTGATTAGGGATTCATTTCTCTACAGATACCACTATAGTAGGAATGGCATCATCTAGTTAATTAAATGTAATCTATCTACCACATATTGTTAATCCCTCAACACTATACTCTTAACAGCCCTTCCATAACTTCTACCCAGGTATTACAGTACTCCATTGACTTTTCCATTTCACCATGCTTCAGGAATGTCTAATGAGTCACAGTTTGTATAGATGCCTTCTGAGAGTCACACTCTTCCCTGTAGCATCTCACTGTAAAGAGGTGTAAAACAAAAAGGTAAACAAACTCATGCACTGATCTCCCTTTTGTACAGTACTGTGGCATAATGGAACAGATGGAAACCATAACAGCCAACATTTTCAAATTTACCTCTCTTTTCAGACTTTATCAGATCAATAGAATTATTTCTTTTTATGACACATGGCTGAACTCAATTTTCTTCAAATGAGTGCAATGTTAGATGTGAAAACATTGTTATATAAAAAAATGAAAAAAGAGAGAGGTAAGTCTCAAAGTGGCAAATTATTAGTGAGAATTGTGTTCATGGTACCTTTAGTGCTTTTGCCCAATTATGCTATTTTTATAAAATTATAGTATTTAGGACTTTTCTAGGGATGACTCAGAAAAACTTGCTGTATGATATTTACAGATTCATGAGTTGTATTTATAACCATTAACAAATATTTCTGCTTAAAAAGCTAAGTTATAAGTTATTCTTTCAGCATGAATTGAGTAGTTGCCATGCTGAAAGAAAAGAATATTCCCAATCTACAGGTCAATTTTATTAAGAACTAAAGAGTCTTAAGTAATTTCTAGTGATCCTGGTGTAAGGTGGTGTCTCCCCTTCTAGAGATGGAGTTGTTGTCAGTGCCAAGTGAAAAAATTTATTCTTCATGGGAAAAATGGAGTTTCTCCCAGTTAGACTCACTTTCCTTTATGATTTCTCTGCCTTTCTCTTCTCCCTCTCTCTTGCTGGAAAGTTTCTCTTTCCTAAAACAATCTTCTTTGTCCATTTCCCTCCCACCTTGCTTTTTTCCCTTTCTTTTCTAAATCCTCACACATCGCTCCTTTCAGATCCCAGTATGTTTGGTTAGAGTTTTCAACCTTATTACAAACAGCTTTGGTTCTTCATGTTTATTGCAGGGCAGCTCTCTTCTAACAAAAAAAGTACAGGGAGGGGAAAAACCCAAGGCAAGGTTTGTCATACAATTGTGTTGCCATCTAAAATTCAGTGTGTACACAAGATACAAAAGAAACGCGTGTCAAAAGATGTCAGTAAATGTTCTTTAAAAGGAAGAATAAACTTAGTAAATGCCCACATGCAGTCTTTCACTTGGGAACACTGCAGAATGCACTGCAGATACAACTGCCTACCCCACTAGGTCACACCTCCAAACACTAACTCATGATCGTATTTCAAAGAGTGATCAACACTGTGCACTTCAAATGACAACTCAAAAATTCCAGTTTGCAAAATTATGAGATATTAGACCTAAAAAACTTCCCTTTTTTCTCAGACAGCATTTGTCCTAAAGCATAAGTGCTGATACCCTTCCAAATTTTTTTTTTTAATATTTCTGTCACAGCAGCCAAAACTGCAGAGTTTGCAGTCATTACCTCTATTAGAGCTTAAGGTCATTTAGCAGTCACTGGAAAATTATCCAGTCTGCCTCCTTGGACCCCAAAGCTGCCTTAGGAAAAAAAAACATACTGCTCTTAGATTGGTCTAGACAACTTTACACACACCAGCTGGCAGCGTCTTGTCATTATTCATAAATATGGTGTAAGAAATAACTACTTCCCAGATTTCACATGAATCCCAAATATAACTGCCCACATTTAGCAGACAAGTTGATGCTGGTTTATGTAACAGTTGGGGTTTTAAACTGCCTCGAAAAGCAGTAAGCCACTTAACTGGTGACCATGCAATTTGACTACATGGCTTCTGTACAAGCTGTTGTCTAATTTGACCCAAGAACAAAGGTGGCTCATTATCCTGAAATTACATTTGCATTTGGTACTGGTTACAGTAATGAGGCTAAAAGAGCCTGAAGAAAAGTCAGAAGTGGAATGTTATTGGTTTTATTCAGTATTTTTCTCTGTAAAGTGCTTCATGTCTCTAGAATGCATACCACACACATCTGAAGGAACTAATTTTTCTTTCCCCTAAGTGTCCTTGTAGAAGTAGCAAGTCGTGCTATCCTTGGAATAATAAAACTAGGCAACTTCAGAGAAGATTCCTACTCTGCAACTGGAAGTGGATCCTGCAATGGCAAGTGTATATTACATCTAAACTGAATTTTAGTTTAAGCATATTTCCACTCTTACTGTTTTTTTTCAATAGGAAAGGGAAAGCTCCAAAAGTAATTTTGAGTTCTACTTACTTTGGTTAACAAGATTGCTTTACTTCTTTTTCCCCTCAAGGACATCCTTGTTTTGGAAAGCATTCCATCTGACATCTAAATCTTTCAAAGAGGCAAAAAAGAACTTGTGGTTTGGCTCTCACTTGAACTTCTAGTGGATAGCTTCTGGAAGATCTGATTTATTTAGAATCTTTCATCATTATTATAATTTATATTATACAATTTCAGGCTTCTTAGAAATTAGTTTTGCCATAGTTCAATCCTATTTGTAACAGCATGAAAAAAAACCTTGTTTAATAGATTTTTAACTGGTTTTTGGGGAGGCAGGGGTGGAATTCAGCACAGCTAACTTTTAGCACCCTAGTCCAACAATAGAACATTATCTTTCTGCTAATTTGATTTTGAAATGCAGTGGGTTTATATGTAATAAGCTGTCTCTGGCACTAAAGTCTTGAAAAATTACCCAAAACTGCTTTGGCTGTGTGTTTCCACTGTGAGCCATGTATGTAAACCCTTCAAAGCAGCTGTACAACATTGGATCTTCTTATTCAGAAAACCTATTTCCTGAATATTCAGATGTATTTAGCCTGTCCATCTTCTGTCACAAGAGCAGGGCTCTGAAAAGCATTCTCTGCTGAGCTGGCTGCATCCCCATGGTTGTACTGTTGAGATCAATAACCAGTTTTGAAAATCTCACCTACTTTTACTCTACTCAACACATTTTTCTTCCTCCATTTTGCATACACTGTACACAAATTATGAATGAATTCCAATGGCAAGGTAAAATACCTCCTGGAGATAAATCACATGCAGTGACCCCATAAGCAGAACTTGGATGGCACAGACATTATGTGATGGTGCACTAGTCATGAACATAGCTCAGTCCTCACATCTTTCTTTCAATGTCCTGGCTCTGCAAAATCTTCCTCCCTCCTTCCATCTTTCCTTTCCTTCCTTCCTTTTTTACTTTCTTTTCTGCTCTTCCTTTTAAAACTGTAAATGCATTAACTGGGTATAGCAGCCCACTAAACACTGGTGCTAAAGAGAGGTGCCAGTGATCAACAGTAAGCCTTCCACAGGAAAATAGCACTTAAAATGTTGACATGACAGGGACAATATCTTAGGTGTATTTTCATTTTCAGTGAAACTTACTCTGCAAGAGGGCACACAGAAAATTTTTCAGGCTTCCCTACTAATTCAGGAAAGCTTTGGAATCAAGAAAAGAAACCTGGTTTGTTATCACTTGATCATTTGGCTTAACAGGGCTGGATAGGAAGAGAGGATGGTTTTTACATAGGAGGAAAGACTGAAAGACACACCAGGTCTCTGCCTGGCACTAAATAATCTCACACTTGCCAGCAACCGTTTTCAGGTCAGTGTCAGCCTCATGCCCTAGACCTATATTTCACGCCAAAGCTTTTTAGAGAAAATATAGTTTGGCCAGACTATTTTCCTTATCCAGAAAATGGTCTTTACCTTGACAGAGGTTGTAAATAGCTGGTGCAGAGATCCCTGTGATGGCTCTCCACACCCTGTAACACAAGCAGCATCAAAATCTGCCCTACCATTGTGCAGCAGGGCTGCAAGGAGGATGTAGCCCAGCCTTACACGCTTAAAAAGAAACTACCTTATTTGAATGCAGCACAGAAGGAAGATCAACCCTATCTGAATAAAACCCTGTGTTTATGAAACCCTTGACACCAGATCTGTTATCACAACTATTTTGAATGCATGTAAAAGAAAAGCCCTAAGTGAAAATTATTTATTCTTTATCTAGTGTGCAATGAAAAGATTAACTCCCTTAACAGTTGGTTCTCTTTTTGAAGGTCTACGTCCTACTTTCGTTGTCTTATCTTTACTAATGAGAGGCTTCTAGTAGGTTTTAACTGAAGAATGATTGTTGATGGTGAAATGCAGTAATTATATGCCTTATGACAAGACACGAAGGTGCATACTAGAGAACTTGCATAAAATGCCAACTTAATTTCCCTCATATAAAAAGGGATGTTTTACAAGCTGGCAGATCTTCAACTTTGAGTAACAAAACCCTTTTCTTTTTCTGCCCAACACAAGAATGGGTTTAAAAAAGCAGGAACTAAAAATCTCACTATTTTCTACACTCTCTTGTTCACAAAATATAGTATTACAGGACTTAAGGAATTTGAAATGCCATGATGTGAAAAGCTATGTGAAGCAAAAGAAGTCTTCTCTGATGATAACAAAATGGTCCAATTTGAAAATGAGTTCATAAGCCTTTGAGGTCCTCCATATCCATCATGTTAATTTAATTTAGAAGCAAAACACAAATCCTAAGTAAAGGGCAAAAGGCATTATGGGCATAAAAGTTAAACTAACATTGCATCCTGCTTAAAAAAAAAAAAAATGGAGGAAGAAAGCAAAAAGAAGGCGCAGCAACAAGCAGTAGACAATTCAATAGTGTTTGTACTGTTTCTGCATGACTGCATTTTCTTATACAAGAAATACTTCTGGACTACAATGAGACTGTGGTAAACCATCTGTTTAGGAATTAAGGATCCAGTAATACTGAATGTTCAGTTCAACATAAACTAGTCACTTTTTTAACTCTGCATTCACCATCATCCCCTCAAAACATTCAACAAGTACCAGCTTTTAAATTCTGTGGATAAATAGAAAAGTATTTTCTTCTTCATCTTGAAAAACATTTTACAGTTAGAATGATGTAGCTATAAATTTTAATGTAAATTGCAATCAATCTGAAAGTTTTAGGCCCAGGTACTGGACTGCAGCTGTGTGATTGAAAGGCCAGTTGATGACTGTCAACAGAGCTTCGAAGTGTTCAAATAGTAAAAACATGAGGCACATCATATAACATAGTGTAAACAATCTGAGAGTCTAAGAAAAAAAAAATTGAAAATTTAGACTAAATTTCAGGAAAATCTGTACATTCATGAGACATTTAGCACTGCTGCATCTTTTCCCAAAGAAGCGACATAACACTCCCATTGCCAAAACAGAGTATGTTTATGGGACTAGGTATATTTGAGATGTGCATTTTAGTGAGATATCTGATGAAAAGAGAACTAGATATTGAAGGTGTTAGTCTCATTTACTGATTTGTATGGCAAGCTCTAGGATTAGAAGATATACATAATGTATCCTTTACATCTGTAAAATTTATTATATAAAAAGCATAGTAACATTCAATGAAACAGACGATGTGTTACTTTGCAACATACATACATCACTGCATCAATAACAAGAAGCAGATCTTCATCTAAAGACTTAAAAACCAACCCAAAGAAGGGTAGATGATGCAGATTTCACTGCCGATGTCTCACTAAAATACATTTTGCCTTTCTGCTTTGAGCTTTCTCAGCTTGTCGTTTTCCATTTAAACCGTACCTATGAGTGGCAGACAGAGCAGCAAAGTGCAAACTCTGAAAGTAGCAGCACAACACAAAGTTTCCTGCAGCCAAGTGAGAACTCTTATTCAGCAAACTATACTGCTTGCTCACTAAAGACAAAGTATACAAACTCCTGCTAAAAGGCAAAAGAAAACCACTAATTGCCTGAGCTTAGAAAGCTACTTCCCCTATTGGCAGGTTATTCTGTAACTGTCAATTAACGGGTTTCTTGCACATTCCACCAGCTGCTATCAAACACAGGACACTGCAGCAAGCGAAAGCGCATGATCCTGGACCACTGATGCCATCCGATATGATAAAATTCCTGTGGTCTCAGCACAAGTCGATCTTAGCATTTTAGACACTTTCACGCAGAAATTGTGCCCTCTTTGATTACATGCCACATCCCCACTCTCCCTTCTAAGGACATTTAAGCAGGTGTTCAATTCAGTTTCTATGAGCTCTGAGAATGTGCTTAAGGACACCTTGTAGAGAGACTGTTTTCCTGAAATGGTGACTATCTGCTCATGATCTGCCAAGCAGACTCTGCCTCCTTCACCAGACAAATGAGCCAAGGAAAAGGCGAGTTAGTGAAAGCAGCTAAAGAACGCAGCATCCTGTACCCCAAAAAAGTGGTTTATCTGTTTCAGATACACTGTACGCTCCCTTCTTACCTGACTCCCAGTGACTGAAATGTTCACCTGGGAAAAGTATCTCAGCTTATCAGAAATGCAACAGAATAAGAAAACACTGAGATACTACTAACTCTGAACAAAAAAAAAAATCTTCTTTTGAAAGTAAATATTCTAGAGGTGCATCTTGGTGTTGCTCCTCTGCAAGAATGGGCATTATTAACAGCCAGACATTAAACAAGAGTTAATAAGCCAAGGTCAAAATCCTCCTGCCCACGTCAGTATAGCAAACTCTGAGAAATAAAGCTGACAGTAGCTCTATCTCATAAAGTCATTGAGCCTGTCACAAGGCAGATGACTAGTCAACATTAACAAATGCAACAGTGGGTTTTTTTGCATCTAAACCTCACTCAGTGATGCTGACACAGAGCAGAATGTTTATTAGCAAGACAGGATTGTCATGAGTTCCTAGAACTACTACCTTTTCCTTCTTCCCACTGCTTGCTGCACCCTTTCCTGGCATCAAGCCTTGAAGTAGATCATAAACTCCTTAGGGCAGATATTGTATCTGTGCAGGTTTTGCACAGTGCCCACTATGATTAAATTCTGATTCCAACTGTCATTTCTACAGATTTTTCAAACATAAAGAAAGCCAGTTGGCTAAGGAGCAGCTTTTGGGAACTGGGTTGTTTTTATCAAATGTCTTCAAGATTTTGTTCACATTTTTCTTGACCTCAAACTTTTACTTCATGTAATGGAAAACTGTGATTTAAAGTATTAATAAAAATACTTTTAAATCTTTACTAAATCACAGACACACTGTCCTGATCCTTTCGCTGCCCTCACACACTTGCAGCCAGCCTCTATCCACACAGCTCCTTCAGCAGAGATGGAAATGGTACATCCCAAATTGTTCAGCCTATTTAAGCCTATTTAACCACAACAAACAAACAACAAAAAAAACCCAAACTTTTTCAAATATCTTAAAATCGTCTTTCAAGAGGTGAAAGATCCATAGCCATGTGACATAGCCCAGTGCTTTCCAGCTTTTACCTTATCTTCTAAATTATCCAAACAATCAAAATAATATTCAGCAAGTTGCATTTTGTGTACCTATCTGATTATTCAAATTTGAAACCTCAGTCCCTCAGAATCCACATTTCAAGGAGTATATCAACTAAAGGAAGGTAAAGAGGCCCTAAGCATAGGTCAGGCAAGCTGGTCCTATCTTGCATGATTAACGGTGGACTGGTTAATTTCTGGGCATCCCAGGGGTTATTGCTCAGCTTTATAGCCAGAGCCTCCCAGTCACAGAGGACTGCAAGTTCACATCTCCTGGTGGTTTTGTTACAGCTTGCATGGCTGCAGACTAACAGGACAGTTGTGCACCATGCTTCACTGTAAAGGATGTGCTCCCAACTGTAACAGAAATATTTTTCCTAGCTTTCAAGCTCATAAAAACTAACAAAATTTTAAAAAGCAAAGGAAATATCAACAGAATGGATAATTGCAGCTGCCATATGCACTTTCAAAAAACCCCACAGATGCAGAGTAGGAATGCTGCAGCTGTTACAGTGCACCATCAGACAGTCCCAGGTCATCACCTTGCATGGCAAGTCTTCAGATTTATGTATAGACACTTAACTGTATCACGCTTTGGATGGGGTTCAAAAAATCACATCTACAGAGAACAAGTAGGTGGTTTGCTGGAAGAAGGAAGCAGTTGTTTGACTTGCTGCCAAGGACAACCAAGGAGCATCCCTGAGGCTGAATGTCCTGCCATTTCGGGACAGCAACTCAAGAAGAAGGGGCCTTAAAGACCTGCGTTCCCAAGTGGTTTTACACACACCACGTGCTTTCCCCTGAGGTTCACTGCTGGCTGTATGTAGTTCTATCCTACCCCCTGGGCAAGGAAACACAGCAGGCAGCAGTGTAGGTCATTCATACAGAAACCCATTTTCCTCGAAGCCAGAAGCATTGAGGGCTGATGCACTTCTGAAAGTCTCTCCCTTTGGATGAGATCTAAAATATATCAAAACCAGTATGCTTTTGAAGAACTAAGAGTGTTAATCTACATATCACAGTCTTCCTCTGTGCATTTCACATAGCAATTTATTTTCCACCAATGTGTGTAAACTTCCAGCTCAGTGATAGCCAACACTGATGCATAATGCTACTTTTCACTCACTTGTGAACTATCTGCTGACATCAGCATAAGTTCTGCCACAGACCAAAAATTCTGTAAGTTAATTGAACCTTTCAGTAGGGAAGAGATGGACAGGTGTTTGGTACAGCTTCTTTTCTGTACCACTTACAAGACTGTTTCTCCCAGCATTAGTTGGTCATACAAGGAAAAGACGTTACCTATTTTTGCATCTAATGTTTCTGCTGTTGTTTCTGTGATTTGTGAGAGAAGCACATTTAAATTCACTTTGAAGGACACATTGGTAACCTTTAATGATTAAGATTGTAGTTAGAATTGATTATTTGTTCTCTGCAAGATGCGTACCTTCCTAATTTACATAAAATCATGAGATACTCAAAATGCACCAGTCCACGGATATTACAGAGGCAGCATAATATAAAAGAATCAATTATAATCTCTGCAAATCAACAGGGTAAGTGTTTTCCTTGAGAACATCATTCATGTTATGTTATTATTTTTTCATATGCTGAAGAGCCCATGAGACACACATTTCTGTGTTACTGCTAAGTTACACAAAAAATTTTGGACTCTGTTTAATGAATGAGGATATATTTTTATACAGAGTCATTGTTTTACTACTTCTCATGTTTATTTGGACAGATACATAGCACTGGGTAGAAAATGTATTGGTTGGCAACTTCAGTTTTGGAAGAGAAAGTAAACACATGGTGATTAGCAAACAGTGAACTTTAGTGTGTTTAATTTTGGCTTAAAAAAACCTAAAAACATGTACACAGACAAACACGTGAACTAGGGACCATTTTCTATTTTGTTCCAAGCAGAAGCATTTGTCCATACGTCGTTTCCTAACCCCTCTTTGGAGAGGCTCCAGGATTATATTTTTTTCCTTTTTTTTTCATGTGTTCTCTAACACTGATTGAAGATGCCAATAACATGCTATTTAAGAAGAAAGTGGTAAGTCACCAATAAACAATTTGCCTCTGAGAAAAATAAATTTAAAAATTGTGTCCACTGTTGATAAGTGAAAGGTTCCAAGAGCCATTTATAGAGGATTCCAGAACAAAATACTGGAAAGAGTCTCAATGAATTTCAATGATAGAGATAAATACACAATGATCATAAGTTTCCAGTTGTCACTGTTTTTCTTCTAGTACTTCTTCTGTACACTTTTAGTGCTTCACTGCTATACTTACCCTGAGACCTGAGGGTTGTTTTAGGCAGTCACTGTCACTACATGCAAAAGCGCTGTCTTTTTTGAGATTATGACACCCAAATTTAAGTGGAGCTAGGTGGTCAGAGCAGAAAAAAAGGAGACCAAACTCATACAAACTATTTTCAGTCCAGCTGCAGAATCTGTAGCATTATTTCAGACAAGAAAAATACTTTTTTCCTGTGCTTAACTTTATCTTGTCGTAACAATATTTCTCCAATTCAAAGAAGTGTTGGCAATATTTTACTTACACCTGTAAAACAGCCTCAGAAAGATATGGTGCAAGTAGACAGTGCTCATGCAGTTCATTACCTCCCTCACCACACTTTTCTAACTACCTGGCCTTTTCCTGAAGGCCACCTTAATCACCTCAAAGCCTCAGATGGCCACTTCAGAGCCTCAGCTAGCCACGGGGTACAGCAATCCACAACAAAGCCTTTTACACAAGGCTTGGCCACATGAGTAGCACAAAGTAATTGCTAAACACCGCTCATGCTCAATAAAGACGAAAAGCATTTCCTTCCTTCCACCAAGCCCTGCATCCGCCAGGCCTACTGGGCTGATTTCAAACAAAGGTAGGAAATGGCTGTATCCTAATACTTCACTGTGGCCCCATGAGTCAGTGCTTTGGAACTTGCTACCTATTCTTTGCTCTTTCACCAGAAGGAAAAAAAAAAACAAACAAAAAAAACAACAAAAAACAAACACAAAAAAAAAACCAGAAAAGCAGCAGATAAACACTCCAGGCTGTTCACATAAATGCCTTGCTCAAGAGAGATCTCCTAGTCCTTAACTCCTCTTTTCATTTCCTGATCTCCAGTTCTGCAATAACAGTCACTCGCCAGCAGGAAATCACTCGTGATTTTTCTACTGCTACGATGGCCCAGCACAGCTGTCCTTCCCAAGCCGTAGTTGTTGCAGAGAAAGAACAAGAGAAGGTGTGTAGGCTGAGAAGGTGACTCAGTAACCCTCCTGAGTGGAAAACTGCTCTTGGAAACACAAACATAGGAAGGTTATTCACAATAGTAACTAAGGTAGCCAAGCCACAAGAAGTACATTTTCACTTATCGGTTAGCATATTTCTTTCAGGGCTAACAGATACCTTTCTACAAAAAGCATAAGCGTGAAGAAATAGTGGAAGGGTTGTCAAAACCACACTGCACAGCTTTGACTCTGCTTTTCTGACTAGTCTACAAAACTGTTTATGATGTGGATGACCAGATTAACATTACAAGAGCTGTGCTATTGCACACTGATACAGCATGCTACTAGGCAAACATCACAGGTTTTAAAAAACATTTTTTTTTAAAAAGGGTATTGAAAAGTTTGCTATTGCTTTATTCCACCAGAAATCGTTTTATCCACCACAGATATGCAGCTGTCTCTGATGTGAATAGAGGCAGAAATTTAACTCTCAAGTTAAAAATACTCAGTATTTTAGAAACTCAAGTTTCTCAGAAATGTCTCAAGCTGGAGTCTGATAAACCTCTGCAGATACAAACATTCCTAGTTAATATAATCTTACCTTCTCAAAGATACCTGTGGTGAATGCAAGATACCAGAGTTAAACCAAAGATCCTGCACAATCACTACATAGCACCGTTAGATACAGGACACCTACCTCATTCGCAGAGGCAATTTTTTAGTTCAAATAGAGACCTTAGTTACAAGGTCCATTAAAGAACAGCAATAAAACCAGACTAGAATAGGAATAAAAGAGGTGCACTGAAATGTATTATAGCATCCTTAACCTTACTGAATGATATTAATGTAGTTTTCAAAAACTGAGAATTTATTTTGTAGCATAGTCTCAATGGTATAGTACAGTTCAGTTTTACGTGACCATTGCCAGATGTAGGGGAAAAAAAAAGTCATTGCTCCCCTTTTGAAAAGATGAAGTTTCAACCTATATATGCATGAATAATTCATGGCTTAAAATTAGCATTATCTTTTTTAGATTTCAAGAACATTCACTAAATGTTAAAATCATCAGGTTTTGCATTTTATGAAGAAGACTCAGTTCCTCCCTAATTAAAGTGACAAGATTACAGTCTTGTTTTACTTAGAAAATCTTGATCTAACTGTTGTTAAGGTACATCCTTACATATACTACGACTATCATATTTATGACCAACTTCTTGCTCATTTAAAAGATACAAGTAATTCCCTCTTCTTTGTTTTTTTCCTAACATCTACCAATAAAATGCTATCTATCATCCAAGTCTTTATCATATTTTAGGGAGTCAAACCAATCACACTACTAAAATTGAGTATAGAGTGTATAACAGCATAGAACAAGGAGGAAACTGTAAGAAACTACCTCATACTTTACCAACATATCCATCATCAGAACTGTATACAGAGGTACAAAATCTATGGGGAGCAGCAATCTATCTGCCAGTTTATAAAACAAAAAAGGAAAGGTACTCTGTGCAACGGGAAAGTTAAAGGTAGAGTGCAGTAACAGCACTATCTTGTTACAAACACTTGGCAGTGTGTCTAAAGCACCATTGTGAAAGGCATGATGCAGAATGTGCTGTGTTCCTGTCAGAAGCACTCTCCAGCTCCAAGCCTCTCTAGCTATCATCACCACCTCATTTGGCAATGGCTCCAAAGAATAAGTTCATCTACTCTAAATTTACTCCACATGAAACAGACACAAACTTACTGGATCTGTATTGAGTTCCACACAGCAAGAAAGGAATATTGGCAAAGGGCAGTAAAGCATATAGCTGGGCACCTACAAAGACAGTTGCACTGTATCATGAAAGCACACTTGTACATTGTGCCCACATCCTGTTTTCATTTTAAAATTTCAGTGACACTCTTCTTTATTTGTCTACCTTTCTAAGTTCTTCCAGTTTCTCAGCCCTACACTTTTTTTCCATGCTGCTGCTCTGGACACAGATGTGTTGAGGACAGATAACAGGCAGCATTTTGACTGGATAAAGGAGGCATAAAGGACACAAAGAGAACTAACTGACATGTCTGATTAGGAGCTGACCTATAAAAACTTTGTTGAGCTATAAAAACTCTGGAGGCTGTATTCCACTTTCCTCAGAGTTATCACCAAAGTTATTTTCTCAGATTCTTTACAGCAGCCCACCAAAGGAAATGAATGAATTCAGGGATTTACTGCCTGCTGTATTTCTTAAAAGGAACATGCATAAACTGGAAGGAGTCTTTTCAAGCAGTTTTGAGGACTGAGAGATTCACTTTCCAGCAAACTTTAGTAGTCAGTCTTTAACTACTCAGTAAAATGAGGATAACAATCTCAAAGTCAGCCTGGTGTGTACCAGAGGCTGAGTGTAGAAGACACAGAATCACACAGAATCATGCAGAATATTAGGAGTTAGAAGGGACTTTGAAAGATCATTTAGTCCAACCCCCCTGCCTAGACTAGGTCACACAGGAACACATCCAGGCGGGTTTTGAATGTCTCCAGAGAAGGAGACTCCACAACCTCTCTGAGCAGCCTGTTCCAGTGCTCTGTCACCCTCACAGTGAAAAACTTTTTCATATGTCCAGGTTGAACCTCCTGTGCTCCAGCTTGCACCCATTGCCCCTTGTCCTGTCATTGGCTACCACTGAGAGGAGCCTGGCTCCTTCCTCCTGACACTCGCCCTTTACAAATTTATAAACATTAATGAGGTCACCCCTCAGTCTCCTCTTCTCCAAGCTAAAGAGAACCAGCTCCCTCAGCTGCTCCTCATAAGGGAGATGCTCCCTTGACACAAGTCAAACTATCTGAAAGCAGAGATGTTATGTTAAACAAAAATATTTCTTTTCACATTGCTACTTTTTAAATTTCCTTGAAGACACTGAAGTGGCAATTTCTTTTTTCTTTTTTTTTTTTCTGTCAAGATCCTTTTAGATCCCTTAAAGCATACTGTGAAGGTGGTTCTTCTTCCGATTTTCCCCCATGACTTTCACAGGACAAATAGGAATGGAGGACTATATGCCCAAACTTGACTCTGAAAAGCTTTAAGGATAGAAAACTCAGTGCAAGCTCCCAGCCACAATCTAAGACAAAACTACTTTTAGCTCTATGGAAAGAGGAAAACAACAGAAGCACTATTCTGTCTTCATATTTTAGTGAAGGACTGAGACACAAACAATACTCAGAGGTCACAGAACAAGTCCTACAATAAAAGACTTCTTCGAAAAGAAGGAAAAAAGTGTCTTGATTAGAGTATGTAAGTACCTTCAGAGAGAGAGTGAAACAGGTCCTAAAGAGCTTGTCAATTTAATAATGAATGCCATAACAAGAACTATATGGTGAAGCTAAACAACCTCAATTTAACAAGAGCAAGAATGACAAACCATTGGAACAAACTACCAAAGGAAGCAATGGATACCCCTCTCCAACCAGGCTGGATAGCTTTATGGAAATAGGCTTAACAGAGTGGAAGTTGCTAGGCCAGGAATAATTGCTACTAGGTTACACTGGGATCAAACTACTAGATCAAATGTCTGTTCTGACCTCAGGCTCCATCTACTTTTTTATTCTTTTTTTTTAAAGCAGTCTAGGGAATTTCTTATTTGGAATAAATAAATGCACAAATCATTTTAACTCTATCTTCTCACCTTTGATTTGTGCTTGACCCTCAGAACCATTCTTGTATGAAATGAGGACGAACACTGGCCTGATTCAGAGCAAAAAATAGTATCATCCAAACTGCCTCCTGAATTCTATAATCATCTTCTTTCACTGCAACGCATTTTAAGACATGTCTCTGTATCTCAGATGACTCATTTATTTTATGTATTTAAACTCTGAAAATAAAATTTGTGTATATGGTAAGTATCTATTATTATTTACTGCAATTAGAAAGAGATGTTATTTGACTAGAGGACTCGAGCACTCCTGTAGTCAATATTCTGTCTCTTTCAAGACATGTGACCCTGACTAAGTAACTTAGCACTTCTGCCTTAATTTCTTCATCTGTAAAATGGAGATAATGCTGCTTATTTACATATTTCAGTGTATAATGTGGATTAGCTAATGTTTTAAAGTGCCATGAAGTTGAAAAGCCATCTTTAAACAGAGTTTGGTTAACAGAACCATACATACCATCTGCAAATTAATAACAGTAAAATTCTTTCAGAAATTTCCTGTGAAGATCAATAATAATTATACCAAAGAGGGAGTTTAAAGTTTTTAATACCTTCAAGGTTGTTCTGGATTAGTTGTATACACAAACATAAAAGTCTGAACACAGAAATACCAATGTAGCTTCTGAAAAATGACTGAGAGCAGCCGCACTGAAAACAAAGTGCTCAGAAGTTCAGGACTGAAGTCCTCCCACATTTGCACCAAATTTGTGGCTGTCATGAATCTGTGCTATACATCAGATATGTCTGCTGGGAGAAAAAAAAAAGACTAAGATGAAAGCCAAGTTTTAATTTAGAATTTAATAAAAATTGATTAAGCATCACAGAGCACAAACAAAGCTGCTCCATAAATCTCTCAGCTCTTTTTGTGCAGGAATGAAAGAAAACACTGTCTGCTGAAGCAGATGACAGATGTTGGCTTAGAGATAAGTATTATTTATACTTCTGTACCAGATTTATTCTTATGCATATCTTATCATGCATGGGCATACAATCAACAAAGCAATTATTCTGTATCAGTCAAGGACCTTACAACATACTTCTACTCCATGGGAATTTATTTTATACAGCTCATTGTTTAATAAAAAAGGAGAAATAAAACTTTCAAGAAAATGTTTAAACTATCTGTAGTACTGGAATAGAGCAACTGAAATCTTCATAAACTGTCATGTTCAGAAAGACACTGATGCCTTGCAAATCACTGGAGTCTATCTACAAATATCTACAAACAACTGCAACAAACGGAAGTTTTAAGAAAAT